>NC_056735.1:101419451-101454451 GCF_019279795.1 Protopterus annectens
AAGCACTACACCCTCACAAACTCCCCTTGAGTACCTTGTTCCCCATTGGCCCTTTTTTCAATTATAAAGGAATTCCCAATACTATTCTAGCATGTCCAGAGGTCAGTTGTCAATCTCCTCTCTGGTCCAGCTGGTGAATCTGGGAATCTTGAGGCAATGTTACAACTGCCTCATGTACACAGACAACCCTCTCCTCCTCCCAACAAATTCCAACACATGTGAGAGATGCAACCATATAGCCAAACTGGAGGCTACGCTCTCTCAACTCAGTACTGGCATAACCAGTCAGGAGGAGACAGAAACCACACTCACTACAATTCCAGTCTCACACAGACATACCACTTCAGCAAACCAAACACATAAACACACAAAAACATACTTGGAGGCTCTAAATAAAAATCTGCCTAAGCAGCAGAGACCTCCAAAGCAGACACCCAAGCACCCGCTACCCCAAAACAAAACACGTGCAGCACATAGCTCACAAAGCCTGTGTGCCAAAAAGTCACAGCCCTTAAGGCAAAACAACACACCTGATACACTTGTAATATGTGACTCTATCGTCAGGCACACTGACATCCCGCTCACCAGGCTGAACAAGGAGAAGGTCACAGTGAGCTGCCTGTCGGGTGCTAGGATCCACCACATAACACAAGCACTAAGGTCACTACATGGCAAGTACAAATATGACTCAGTCATTGTCCATGCTGGTGTGAATGACCTGAGACATACCTCCCTGGACTACATGAAAAGAGACATAGAGGAGCTCTCTGAGCATGTAGCCCAGACCGGTATGACCCTGACCTTGAGTAGCATCTTACCCTCACCAAGAATGATGCCACAATATGAAGACAAGATGATCAATTTCAACAATTGGCTTAAGTATTGGTGTCATTCAAAGGGGATGCAATGCCTGTCATCCTGGGATGACATGCTTGACAAGCCACGATGCTTCGCTAGGGACAGCTTGCACCTGTCACCCCTGGGCTTTCGGATATTGGCAAAGGCTTTTGCCACCCCCAAAGTGCCATTTTTAGGCAAGGCTCAAAAGGCAAACCCACCTCCATAGGTATCACAAGGGATAAGAAACTAAGAGTAATGCTACTCAACGCCAGAAGTGTAAACCTCAAGATGCACGCACTCAAAACTCTCCTTAGCATGGAGATCATCGATATCTGTGCAGTAACAGAAACCTGGTTCAAGGATCCCGAGAGCACCCCAGCACTACCAGGTTATACCTCATGCCATGCTTTTCAGTCCCAAAACTTGGACCGAACCACAAAAGGAGGGGGAGTATCAATATTCGTCAAAGATACCCACACCTCCAGGTTGGTGGCACAGCACGAAGCATCAGAGACTATCCATGTGCAACTAACAGTGGGTAAAACTGCCTTCCAGGTTATAGCCTGCTACAGACCACCTTCCCAAACCCAGGAACCCCACTCGGCTTTCCTGAGAACACTGGAAAATATAAAGGTCTCTCCAAACACCATTATATTGGGCGACTTCAACTACCCAAACATAGACTGGGAACATTACTCTAGTTCTAACACCCTAGCCCAAAGGTTCCTAGAATTTATAAACTCAAATGCTATGGAACAACTTGTTACCACCCCCACAAGAGGGGAAAACATACTGGACCTGATCATCACCAACATGGGGGCTCTATGCTCCAGACCAGAAGTGTATCCGTCACTGGTAAGATCAGACCATAAACTAATCTCACTTGATATTCACATCCCAACCCCACCCCCTGCCCAGAAAACCACAGTGAAAAGCTTCTCTAAAGCAAATTTCACACTCCTCAAAACCGAGGTGGAATCCTTCAAAGCCCCCGGGCCTGTGGAAAATATGGCCCAGTCCACAGAATCCTTTATAAATGCATTCTATGAACACCTTCAGGAATGCATGGATCATGCAATCCCAAATAAAACCAAGTCCCAATCCTCCAAAGGCAGGCATCCTGTCTGGTGGACCCCAGCCATAAACAAACTATACAACAGAAGGAGGAAGCTACTACATGATAGAGCAAAATCCCAAAAAGGGAAGGCATCTCTGATCAGTATTAGCAAAAAACTACGGGCACTCATAAAATCGTCTAAGGCCAGCTTCGAGAGAAAAACTGCACAGGACACTAAGGATAATCACAAGGCTTTCTTTAGTTATGTTAGGAACCTGGGTGGGAATTCCCAGATATGCTCAGAATTAGTCCAAAATGACAAAAAATACACCAAACCCACAGACATTGCCAACATCCTAGCTGACAGGTTCAGCAAACTCCCCACCAAAGGGCAAATATCTATCCCAGCAGAGAGCTGCCCCCCTGACATCTCAGATGCTCAGGTAAGAGCCGCCCTCTCCAAAGCAAAAAACACAGCATCAATGGGACCAGACGGTGTCCCAGGCTGTGTCCTACATGAACTCCAAGAAGAGCTAAACCCAAACATAAAACTACTGTTCAATCTCAGCCTTACTACAGGATTTGTACCCAGAGAGTGGCGTACATCAACAGTGGTCCCTCTCCACAAAGGTGGTGCCTCAACGGATCCTGGAAACTATCGCCTCATAAGCCTGACTAGCTTGGTCTGCAAAGCTATGGAAAGGATCATCATGGACCTCATAAATAAAGATATTGGGGACCTACAGACACTGGATCCTACCCAGTTTGGCTTTGTTAAGGGCAGATCCTGCCTCTTAAACCTGGTTGATTTCTTTGAAACAGTCACCAAGGCCATTGACGAGGGGAAGGTGGTCCACATAGCCTACCTGGACCTCGCAAAAGCCTTCGATACAATCCCCCCACTCGGGCATTATAGATAAGCTCACCAGCTTAAATATAAACCCCTATGTCACTAGATGGGTTGCAAACTGGCTCAAGGACAGAACCCACATGGTTAGAATTGCTGGAGCCAGTCAGACTCCAAACCAGTTACAATTGGCGTCCCACAAAGCTCAGTCCTGAGACCTCTCTTGTTCGGTATATATTTCTCGGAGGTACAGGCCAACATGGAAGGACTGTGGCTGACCAAGTTCGCAGATGACTGCACACTAGGCGCCATAATTGACTCTCCAGCCAACACAAGCATCCTCCAAAAGGGCCTCATAGAAACAGACAACTGGTGCCAGAGCCATGGCCTCAAGCTAAATGCCAAAAAGTGTATAGTCATCCCCTTTGGCAAAAACAAAGTGCCCACAATTAACACATAGGTGGTAATCCATTAAGTACGAAAGAAGTAATTGGGGACCTGGGGACTCAAGTTGATAGCAATCTCTCATTTGAAAACCACGTGGCCAAACTGGTTAGAAAAACATTTTATATAGCCCACCTAATCATGAAGGGAATCACATCTAGATCAGGGGAGGTCATCGTGCCTCTTTACTCATCCCTCATCAGGCCCATAATTGAGTACAATACCCCTTTTGGGATGTACCTTACCAGACACCTGCAGCAACTGGAAAGACCCCAAAAGTACCTCACCAAGAGGATCAAAGGGCTCAAACAGATGCCATATGCTGCCTGGTTAAAGAAACTCCAGCTCTACTCAGTGGCATACCGCCTGCTCAGAGGCGATCTGTGCCTGACATATAAAGCCATGTCCAGCCTGGAATTAATGGACATGCCACACCTCAGAAAATGCAAATCCCATCAAGCTACGCACTCTAGAGACTTGAACCTCAGCAGTGAAATAAATAGAACATGCTGGAGGGACAGATTCATAACCCAGAGGCTCCCTTCACTCTGGAATAAAATCCCAGTCCAGGTTAGGCAAAGTCCCTCATTGACTCTCTTCAAGAGGAATCTTGATGAGTGGATGGGAGATCATAGGTTTACCCCGGGTATCACTTCTGTGTCACTGTTAGACAGATGCACAGTATACTAACCACGAAAAAGGGCATAGCAAAATTAATTTAAAATGGGTGGCGAAAGCCAAACACACTCTGGCTAGGCTTATAAATTCCCTAGGGCAGATAGCCTAGTATGAACATATGACCCTATATGAGTGCATGTCATTTCATCTAAAACACACCTAATCTAAGCTCATTTTATCTAATCCAGCAAAACTCAATTAATAAATTAATAAATAAATAAAATAGAACAAATGTCTTTGCCCCCACACCCCACTAACTTATATATAGCAACTCCATGCTCTCACTACAGTGGAAGAAAGAAAAACACTGAAAGTGCCCCACTGGTCATGTAATAAAGCAATATCACTAATACAACTTTAAGAAAATTCATACCTGTGGTCAAAAAATCATTTTACAATGCACAAAAGCATTTGTTTTTTTTTTTTTTTTGAGTTTGGAAGAAATGAGATTAGATAAGCTATGATCGATAAGTTTTGTTTTACATGAAATGAAATGTATATTTCTTTACATTGTTAATGAACAATCATGAATATCAACTATGCAGTGAAACTTCATCAGCAATGTGTGTCATTGACATACAAAATAAGTTGATGGCAAATGAAACAAATATTTTTCATTTCCAGTCACCTAAAACAACCAGAGACCTGCTTCCTCCCATACCCCAAAAATTAAATATACTAAGTCCGTGGTTGCACAACTATGAATAATCTTAGTTTGACTGTAATACAACACTGCAACCACTGACAAAATTTACCAGAGGTCATGGCATATGATGAATGCATGCCTGTGCCAAATCAACTGCAATCATAAATATATGTATATTTTATATATATATATATATATATATATATATATATATATATATATATATATATATATATGTTCATAGGTTCATAGAGGTCTACTAAGCTAATGGCCTTGGAGCCTTTTACAAGCCTAGCCCATAGGATTACCCTGGCATCATGCCACCCAACCTTAGTTCCCAGAGCCTCTGTTGAGTAGAGCCAGTGGAGTGATCCCCAGGGTGAATTTTCTATTTCCCATCCACTCATCAAGGTTTCTCTTGAAGAGGGCCAGTGAGGCAATCTGCTTGACATGTATAGAAAGCCTTTTCCATAGCGTGGGCAGTCTCTGGGTTATGAACCTGTCCCTCCAGCTTGTTCTGTTGATTGTGGTAATGAGGTTGAGGTCTCTGTAGCATGTAGTGTGGAGGGATTGGGATTTCTTTAGCTGTAACATTTCTAATAGAGCTGGGTCATACAGGTAAGTCAAGCAGAGATCACCTCTAAGTAGGTGATATGAGACAGAGAGTAGTTGGAGCTTTTTGAGTCTGTCCATATAGAACAAGTGATTAACGCATAGGATCCTCCTTGTGAGGTACTGTTCTGGCTTTTCCAGTTGTTGCAAGTGTCTAGTGAGGTACATGTCAAATGGGACATTGTACTCAATGATTGGCCTAATGAGGGAAGAGTAGAGGGAGACAATGACTTCTTTCTTCCTGGATGCAAAACCCTTAGTAATGAGATGTGCCACATAGAAGGACTTTCTGACCACACTGGCAATGTGGTGGTCAAAAGAGAGGTTGCTGTCAACCTGTGTTCCCAAATCTCTTATGATGCCTTCTGTATTCAGTGGACTACCATCGATGTGGTAATTCATGGGAACCAAGTTTTTCCCAAAGGGGATGATGACACATTTTTTGGTATTGAGCTTAAAGCCATGGTTCTGACACCAGTCACTGGTCTCAGTGAGGCCTTTCTGCAGGATATCAACATCACTTGGGGAGTTAATAATAGCTCCCAACTTGCAATCGTCTGTGAATTTTGTCAGCCAGAGTTCACTCGTGTTAGCCTGGACTTTAGAGAAGCAGATACCAAACAGGAGTGGACTCAGGACCGACTCCACTGGTGACTGGTCGGCAGTCTGACTTGGAGTCAGCTACTTTCACACTGTGGGGGTCTGTCTGTGAGCCAGTTTGAAACCCACCTAATGATATGCACACACACACACACACACACACACACACACACACACACACACACACACACACACACACACATAAATATATATATGCACTCACTCCATTGTTGAAAGTATTAATTAATCTAATTAATGATATAACACTCGGATGAAAGAAGTAAATACTCAGAAAGAGAATGTATCTCATGCCAAGCTTTCCAAAAATAATTTAAGTTTATGTTAAGTTTAGGTGTTTTAATGATATTTACATTTAACAAAAATCTATTCAGTAATCATTTTGAACTTTATTTCTGATATTAAGTTCATTTTCACAAAGCAAATAATTAAAAAAATTGAAATGAATACTAGGTCATCCTAGAAGTAATTGATAGTAACAAAGATACAGAATGCAGTCAAACAATCCACAGAACTTCTCCGGCTAAATGCTAACTCACTATCGTTACAGATTACAGTAGGAAACTTATTCCAAATAAATAAATAAATAACTAAATAAACAAATCAGAGAGCTTATGTATCTAAAAAATATTTCACCATCATCTGTAATCTTCATTGTTTGCAAATAAATAGTTGCATACGTGGAATGGAAATCTGCTTTGAAAAATGTAAACAGAATTTACAAATCGTGTTTCTTTCAGCATTGCTAAATAATGATATACATAATACATGAGAAAGCATAATGTTTACTTAACCCACATCAAAATTAATATATACAGGGTTCCTTTCTAATCAGAAATTCTGATTTTGAAATCAAAACATGGGATATAAAACAATTTGTTTGGGGCTGTAAATTATTGAAGTTACTATGGATAATATTGCTACAAAAAGAAGCTGTCTCATTGGTACATTGTATATTGTATTTGATCCTTCTCAGGGATAGGTTCTTTGGTTCTTTGTTTTAAGCAAATGTCTTGCTTTCTTAGTGAAATATTATAATACATATAACTGGACTCAGAAAGAAATCTAACACTTTTCTAACTATTTGAGTAAACTCGTGAAAGGCAGTGAACTATCCAAAAGACTTGGAATTGCCGATAATCACTTATAGGTTTGGTAAATGGTATGCAAGATTTCAAGAGAAGGTTTATAAATAACTATAAAACACAAATACTCTTGGAGGCATATGCATGTATTGTCTTCAGACCATACTCATTTGCATGTTTATGTAATTGGAGCTGTATCTTCGTGATTTACACTCACAGTTTTAACTTATCCAACGGCTACTTTTAGAAATATTTACTGTTGGCCTCATATGAAAAATAACAATTTTGATTTATTGACAATATAGGTAGCATCCAGCCTCATTTCTATTCCATTTCTCTACATTTTTGTCTTTGCTTTTGAATTCTTTATTTCGGTATATAAACTGTTTTCATGTTCTTAAGAACTTTTAGTAAAACCCACACTCAAAACATTCTTTAAACAAGCTCACCAGGCAGAGCATTTTCATCTAACATAAAAACTTTTTCAGAAAAAACAAAACACAATTCTTAGGTTAAACAGTAAAACATGTTTCATGAAAAAAATACACCAACTACAGTTTCCTTTTACCCAGTCATCTATCCAAATACAATTCAAAGCAACATGTACATAATATATACAAAAAAAGCATCCTGTGTGTATTATGCATGTAACAAACAGTTTTTAAGAAGTACACTGCCATTTAATCCCAGTTTTACGGTAGCATTACATTTAATCTGCCAATTTACCTCTTTCAACTCTAATCAGAAATCTGAATCCACCTCGCTTTCGTTTTCCTGGATACAGGATATCTTCAATAACAAAGAATGAATTTCTTAAAATTACTGCATCTAGTACAGTATTTGTACAATACATTAATAAAACATTTATAATTAATAGCTCTTTGAGGATCAGAATCTCAGAACTGCATTCACCCAAAAGCAACAGAACAAAATTATATATTCCAACTCCACTGTCAAACCAATGCAAATAAGGGGCAAATTCTCCAGAAAAGAGCATCTCTGCTGGCAGAACTTGCTAACAGTGATTTGCTATGGAGGAACTCTGATCACTATTGGGTTGAACCTCGAGCAATTGAAGCTTGAGAGGTCAATCTTTGTCCAGCAGTAGAGTAACACTTAATAACATATGAGTTCACCTATCCTGTCACAGTTTTTTCTTAATGTATCCTATATAAAATGAAGCATAAGTTATGCATGTTGCTATTTATATTACTATCTGAATTACAGCTAAATATGTCTTTGTGTGTAAAGCTCCTGTTTAGTTGCTAAATAAGAATACTAGAGCCTTTGTTACTAAATTGACAAAGTTTGTAACAGCCAAATGTAACCATTTCAGAAGGCAAGTAACTCACTTTGCTTGTAAAAGGCCTTTCCAACAGTCCTTTTAATTCATGGTTTCTTTTATGAATAAATAATGGGAATACCTCATGATAGCATGAAAGTCATAAGTTCATACATTCATAAGTTCTTACTTATATCCAAAAGAAACTATGAAAAAATTAAGTCACATTACCCAGTAATTTTGGGACTTCTTCCGCATATTCCTGCTGGAAATGCTTGATCACCCATCCACTCATCCAGGCTGGTTTTAAAAGTTGCCCCTGCACTGGCCCAGTAAACAAGGAGCCTCATTCATCACCATTAACACAAGGGAGGGACATACACAATGGGAGGATGACCAGTGCACACACAATAAAGTGCAATTTCCCTTAAGAGCACACAGAGATCACAATCAGCCTAGGGCTGGTTTCTGCCTCTTTTTCCAGATCCCCAATAAGACTCCCTACTGGCACAGCTATAGGGTTAAGATCTCAGCCAAGTGGTCAAGCCAGAAACTCTAGCACCCTCTCTGTCCAACCAGTGATTTGTGTCCCTGCCCAAATAGCTGACTGACACACACACACACACACACACACACACACACACACACACACACACACACACACACACACACACACACACACACACACACACATACACACACACACATATATATACACACACATATATATACACACACACACTTTGAGATTTGATTTATATACAAACACACAGACACTCCTTGGGAAGGCTGGCACAGGTTTACTAGCTATGTTCCCTTCTGCCCAGACAATTATTTTGTTTTAATTGTTTTACTGTTAATAAATATGCGGTGTGAAATGATATTTAAAAGTTTATTTGGAAAAGGGAGCATATTATAAAGTCATTATGGTATTGTTAAGGTAACATATGACTTTAAATTTTAATTGGATTTTAAATGAATTAATGACTCATGGTATAAATAATCAAGCAAAATGGCATGGAGATATCTGATGAAGTCTTGTTATTCAAGATGAAAGCACTCATTCTGTTTTTCAAAAATAAAATATTAGGCTACCATTGGTGGAATTCGACCTCTGTTTGTGATTGAGAGTTCTTAAATTAATAATCAACA
This sequence comes from Protopterus annectens, assembly GCF_019279795.1. Classification (NCBI taxonomy): domain Eukaryota; kingdom Metazoa; phylum Chordata; order Ceratodontiformes; family Protopteridae; genus Protopterus; species Protopterus annectens. Next base: position 101,428,713 of record NC_056735.1, read on the forward strand.
TTACTGTTGGGTTAGCTCAGATGGCATCACTCTTTGTCACCTGACTTCAGTTCCCAGGCTAAACAGATACTTAGAATTTAACACCTCTGTGTCAAAAAATACATATCTCTCAGAAGTGTGTAGCTGCTAGGCAGTGGTAGAGCAATAAAAACTATTTTACATTTGAAACTTTGTAATTATTTCTGTTTCAAGAATAGAACAACCTCTAGACATTGTGTTTGCTTGCTGCACTGAAACTGAGATAACGATCATAAAATACTTATTTTTTTGAAGTTTTACAAGTTAACTCTGTATGTTCTAGCTTCTAGTATTAAAACATACATTTGCACAGGTATATAGTTATATACATTTCTGTTCTTTTCCTGTAGGGTACACTGTGGACACATTCTTGAAGTTCAGTGCATAACATACAGTTCTCTTACATTTGTAAGTCAAGCATATGAATCATATTAATATTCACAAATGACATATGATTATTTACAAAATTCCAGATAGCTGAACTGGCAGTGTCACAGGAATGTGCACTGCTTGATATGTAAGGCAGACTATTCTGGAAATGGGGTACACATTGAGCTAGATGTATGTCATGCCATCTGGTCTTGTTGGTGTGATAGTGTAGGTTCAGGTGACTAGAAAGGGTACCTGCTTTACCATTTGTTCTATTTAGGTGAAGGAGTGTAAAGACTACTTGGTCATTCATAGCACTGAAAGATAAGTAGAAATCATCCCTCAGCAGTTTATATGATACTGAGCAGAGTGACAGAGCTTTCAGTCTATTAGAGTAGCTAAGGGTACTGAGACTTGAGATCTGTTAGTGAAGAAATGTTAAGGTCTCTCAAGCTAATTTTGGTGATTGGTGAGGTACTTGCCAAGTGGTGCATTATATATAATGATGGGCAAGATAAGGAATACAATGTAGTCACTTGCCAAAGGTTTTGGGGTGTGGTAGTTGTACATCCTGGGCTTCTCAATGTTAACCAGGGTGGAGCATTGATCGCCAAGGACCTTTTTACAGAATTTGTTAGTGAGCATTGTCTGGTTAAATGACTTGCTTACAGTCACACTGTTAGGCAAATGGAGGCAGAGGGAATCAAACCATGGACCCCAGAAAATAGCTTGTTAGTAGCTCATAGCCTTAATTCTTTGTGCCATCTCCAGTTCTTACTAATAATATTTTAATGTTTTTGAATCAGCTAAATAAATTACAGAGCAGGACAAGTTATAATTTCTACTGCCCTACGTTGATACTTCTTACTGAGGTTGCTTTAACCTAAACTAGTTAAATATTATGTTTTCATTTTACTTTTTAAATAGTTTAAGTATTTTCAGCAAGTACATGTTCACAATGTCTACTTACAAATGCTTGTTTCATATTCTCCAACTCATCGTATAAATATTGTCAGCAGAAGTCAGTGAAGGGAAGAAATATCTTGTCCCTTAATAACTCTTTTTTACTATATAAAGGGTGTGCAGTGTCTTCATGCAAGCAGAATATAAAGAATGTAGGTTACCTGTAACTTCCTGAGAAAAGGTTACTTTCACAAGATCAAACTAGAGAAAAGTATATGCATCACATTGACTAGTAAACTTTAGAAATATGGTGAGTGTGTTTAAAAATACTAGGAAAATATTAAAATCATCTGAACTACATGATCAAGCAAAACGATATAATGAATGTATCTTCTGTATAGTGCAATGAACTTTGCATGTAGCCCTTGGTACACAGATTGTTTGTCCCATGCAGCCCCTACAAGAATAGCATAAGGCACGGGCCATGAGGGTCCCCAGTGCCACAACGCACTTCTTCTGATAACATTGTTTGTTAAATTTAATAAAGTTATTGGTAAAAACTAATTCCATAACCACACACACTGCCTCAATCTATCCATTCCTAAACTAATTGTTAACACTGAGGTAACTTCTTAACATGTTAGTCCCTCTGTTGGACAGAAGTGTACAAAACTTTATCACCCATTGTGCCCAAAGAAAATGTTTTTCACATTTAATTTATTTTAATCATCAAAAAAAAAGGAAAAAGAAAAAGAAAACAAAGCAAGAAATAGCTTTAAATAAGACTGAACGTCACCAACAGTATTTTAAATGCATAAACAAGTAGGCCACAACAAATTATGTCTCAGCCTCGGGAGTATACACAATGGAGCAGAATGAGAGTTATCATCACTTTACATATTTTGGTATGACAAAATTAATAGTAACTGTTTAAAAATAAAACAGAATGTAATCTAATGAGCCCTTGTACAACTGTTCAAATAAGTCAATATTTTAGAAATATAAATGAATATCCATCAGAGTGACAGCATTATAAACACCTGTAGCGCTCAAAAGTTTACTCCTTTTCTGGACATAGTGATCGTTGTTCATAACCATAGCGCCTACTCCTGTATCAGACAGTGTAAATATAAATAATTTACAATTTTCTCTTAAAGAGTTATAAACCTTAAATTATTATAGTATAAAATTGTAAAAAGGCTTATTTCCATGGATAAATAAACGCTTTTGAATGTCATTTCCCCAGGCTTTCTCAAGCAGATTTAAAATAACTAAAACAGTAGGATTATTTTTAATAAATTTTCATAAATGATTGCACTCAGTATTAACATTAGGTATTTGCTTAAAATATAATGCAAATTTACTTTAAGGGTGTAAAACTTAAAATTACAATGTCAAATCTTATCTATGAAATGAATAACATACTTTTTATGAGTACATTAATTTGTCCTTACTGAAAGAATCAGAAGTGACAGTGAACATTTTCATATAAACGTTGCTTTCAGTGAAACCAGTCACATCTTCAGTCAGTTTGGCAGGAGCTCTGTCTCCACCATCACTACTGATTCCTCACTTATCAGTATCCCTAATTCTTGCTGTGATCATATCACTTCCCGCTAAAATCTAAATTATCTGTTCTATGTCTCTCTGTGAATAATTAAATTGACAAAATTATGTTTTTCTCCTAATTACAAATATTTTATCAGTCATATACATATCTGCCAATCTCTTCTCCAAATTTATGTTCATTACTTCTTTATTAAAGACATTTTTAAACTCAAAACACAAGTACAGCTACTGTATGTTAACACTCCTGTTACTTTCAACAGACGCTATTATAATCAGATAATGATATGTCATCATAGTCTTTATCTGAGTATAACAGCATCTACTGAAAAGTCCCTCAAAATATAAGCTTCTCACCCTCTTCAAGGACAACTTTGATGAGTGAATGGGAAACCACAAATTTGTTCCAGCAGTTCCACCTGTGTCCCTCATTGACAGGGGTTACAGGAGTTGACTGAGGTTTCCTTTTTTGGGGAAAAACTCTTGGCTAGGCTTGTAAGGGCCTCAGTACCATTAGACTAGTAACCTCCTATGATCCTATGAAGAAATAAAATGTTTTAAGAAGCATGTTCTGGCACTCTGCAGTCTGACTTACTTAACTCATTACAGCTGAGTGCATCTCCAGGCATTTCTGCAGTTAACTCCTACTGTGCCTCTAGGCATCAGATATTGCTTGTTCATATTTCTATTAATAATTCCAAAACCATGCTGCATACACAGTATCAGAATATCTTATCTTGACGCATACATGTTGGCGAATACAATTGTATTGATATTTGACCTCTGTCAGTGAGCATTTCTTAGACTTGTAAGGTAATAACTTCATTTTTTAAAGGTTCCAGTTGCACCCACTGGGAGTCAAAGGTACACACTCAAAAGAGCTGTACTGGAGGGAATGTGTTAAATGTAACCACACCAGAGGTGCACCAGCCATGAGGGAAGGACAACTTTCAATGATTCATAGTTTTAACAATGTCAAACAGCATAAAAGTGTTATATTCCTTTATTGGATGAAGAAAGCAGCGGGATATAAAAATACACTCAGCTGTCTTTATTTTTTGTACAGCTTGCCAAAGCAATTTCAGATATTTCATCCCTTCCGTAATCAAGAATTACTGTTCATAGGAAGCAATCATTCAGGTAGGTATTAGAGGAATTTCTAATTTTCACCCTAATCCTTTCTCTGGTAACTGACATAAGCAGTCCCAAATACAAGACCCTGGAATGCTTTTAAAATATGTCTTCATTCCCACACATGTCACATGAAAGCTGTCACCCCAATGATAGTTGATAGAGCTGATTACACATCCCGGCCAATTGACTGTCATTCCATTCCTCTGCATAGGTGAACTACCATCAGTCCTTCCCACACCCTTCCTGCACCTACGCTACTAACTGACCTCAGGTCATCTGGGTTATATTCAGGGCTTTGTCCCTTTATGCAATGCAGCTGGGTCTGCTTTTCCATTTCACTTCAGTTGATTCTGTACCCCCTGAACAACTGAAAGAACACAAACCAAAAACACACACTGGTTCCACTTCCTTGTTTCTGAAACAGTTTTAATCCAAAACATTTATCCCTTTCATAACAAACAGAAATGTTACTTCTTCAGAGTACAGACATTCATTGCAACAGCATATCTGAACCTTCACATGATTTTCCATAACCAATAAAATCACACTGTTTAAAAATTAAAACACTGTGTTCAGAAAGTAAAACATTCTTGTAAACAAACATCCATTATATTTCCTTTTTTTAAAGCTGTATAGCAATTAAAAATAAAATTTTGGATTCATTAATGCCTACACTAAGTGTATACCATTCTGAGTGAACAGACAACATAAGCATAACTCACATCTTCTTCCTCCTAATTTTAGTTTTCTTATTGATTTTTCTTGCAGCCTTAAATATCAAGGGGGATTCATAAAGGTTACCACAAAATGTCGAGAACATGCACACTTAGTGTAATCTTTCTGATTGAAAAGACACAAAAACGTGTGTTAGAGATGTTTTTGAAAACAGATCATGTACAATTAGTGTGGACATTCATGAATCCGACCCAAAGTGTAAATTATATGTCCATAATACATGGATGTAACACAAATCCCATCATTCACAGCTGGGAGTTGCTAACTGTATTTTATCTTTTTTTGCTCTCCAACTTATTTGCCCAATTGTCTCCACTGTCAAGCATGTTCACTTTTTCTAAGACATTAAAAAGAAATCTTTTAAAATAAACGCACTTTTTTTCCATGCTCATTCAATGAAGTTTTATGGTTATTTTTCCTGATGCAATAATCATGTTTATAGATTCTGGAGTGGAATTCAAGCTCTGTCTTCATGACACAGAAAGCGGGAAAGGATTAACAGGTAACTAAGTACACTCTACTCCTCATTTCAACAGTTATATCTTTCTGTCTTAATGTATTTTTCTCTAGATGAATTGTTCCACCAATAACATATAAAGTTTATGTCAGAATATTTTAAGAAAAAAACCTTTTAAAATATAGATTGTTGTAGTTGAATAATGCTTATTTGACAGAATGTGTTGATGTCATAGATTTCCTAAAGGCCTTCAGTTTTGGATATATCCAAATGGCGTGGACTTAGCCTCTCTTTTTTCTGTCAAGAACTTTTGGAACACTTTGATAAGCAGGACTGTGAACATATGGAATTGTTCATTAGTGGTAATCTGAGAACCTTGGGTAAATTCTTTCTTAATACCAATAATCTTGATTTGATCCTCAGGGAGGACTTGTTAGAAAACACATACAAACTCAAATACCAGTAATTATTTAATAGGATCAATAAACAAGTAAAGTGATTAACAGGTGGAAGGTTAAGAAATTAAAATGAGACAAGATGGCATATGCTAATCAAACAGCATGTCTGACTCCTCCTACGAGTGTGAGATCTCCTCCTGTTACAATAAGGGGAAAGGATCAGTTATAATGGAAGAGGTGTAACACAAAGGGTTATCCATTGAGGAGGGATCAACAGCAATGACAAGGGAGAGGACAGACTTGAATCTCCCTCTACAGCGTACTTCTCCTGAATATTCGGATGGGGATACAGAAATATTAAAATTATTGAATCAGACAATTCTGAAGTATTCAGTTATAGCAAATTACATCTTAACTTATTTATGAGACGATTACATTTGCTCCAGTAAGAAAGATGGAAATGAAAATCATTTAATTTATTTGATATTTTACACAACAGAAATTAATTTTGGCATTTTGTGTAAACAGAATTCAGTGAGGTCAAGCACCAGACCTGAATTGTGTTTGTAGAAATACTTTTAATTTGCCCACCATCCAGCTGTCATAACATTTGAAAGAAAACTGTGTGGAAGAAAAATAACAGACAGCTTGCAGTGCAGTCCAACACAAAGACATTTAACATGTTTACTAATGAAATGGAAATAGTAATGCACTTGAGCCACGAAAGAAATACCAGGTGCAAAAATCTGGATAAGGGAGGTGTTACAGCGACAATGAACCATACTGATTATATTGGAAGGATGCAACATATCTTACAAAATGAAGAAGAATGCCATACTATATTTAAGAATGACATTTTTATTGTATACAGAAAAATAGACCTTTTCTGAAGTACTTGATTTTATCTGGGAACTGTACTTAACTATTTAACAATTCCAGATCCATGTATACCAGCAATTTTTGTGATCACTAAAATCCACAAAAACTGGTAATATCCACCAATGGAACAAGTTGTTACAGCTGCAGGCTATAAGACTCAGCCTCTGGTGATTAATATAGATAATACACTTAAGAGTTATATTTGAAAACATAGTCACCTATTAAATGATCCCTTGCACTTTTTGAATTGTCTTAAAGATTGCAGTTTTTTTCTAAAGAATCTTTTTTTTTCACAATAGATATCAATATTTTTTTATTTCTCATCAACACTACAACCTGTGAGAGATGCACTTATATAGCCAAACTGGAAGCAAAGCTCTCTTCACCCAAGACTGGACTAGACAGTCAAGAGGAGAAGGTAAACACTTGCACCACACCACACTCATCACATAGTCCCTCAAATCCTACACCACCAAAACACACACATAGAAACACAAAACACACACCTACATTCACGCAGGCTATCAATAAAAATCTACCCAAGCAACAGGGACCTCCAAAGCAGAAATGTAAGCAACCTCTACCCCCCCCCCCCAACACAACCCAAATGACATATAGCCCACAAACTCAATGTGCCACTCAACCACAGCCCATAAGGCATAACAAAGCACCCAACACTCTAGTCATAGGTGATGCTATAGTCAGGCTTACTGATGTTCCACTCAACAGGCTAAACAAGGAGAAAGTTACTGTCAGGTGCCAGGATCTGCCACATAATGCATGCACTCAGGTCACTCCACAACAAGTACAAATATGACGCTGTCATTGTCCATGTTGGTGTGAATGATCTGAGATGTATATCCCTAGACTACATGAAAAGAGACATGGAGGAGCTCTCCGATCTTGTAGCCCAGGCAGGTATGACCCTAGCCCTGAGTAGCATCCTGCCATCACCCAGAATGATACCACAGTACAAGGACAAAATGATTTACTTCAACAATTGGCTAAGCTTCTGGTGTCATTCTAAAGGGATCCAGTATCTGTCTGCCTGGGATGACATGATCAACAAACCACGATGCTTTGCCAGAGATGGCCTGCACCTGTTGCCCTTGGGATTCTGGATACTGGCTAAAGCTCTTGCCACCCCTATAGTGCCTTTTTTAGGCAAGGTTCAAATGACAAATTCACCACTGTAACAGGTAAAAGCAAGCAAAATCTGAGGGTAATGCTACTTAATGCTAGAAGTCTAAACCTCAAAATGCACTCACTCAAGGCACTCCTTAAAATGGAGAACATTGACATATGTGTAGTAACAGAGACCTGGTTCAAGACTCCAGAGACCACCCCTGCATTACCAGGCTATAATTCATACCACACCTTTCGGCCACCTAACCTGGACCGAAACACTAAAGGCACAGGCGTGAAGGATAGCCACACCTCCAGGCTAGTTGCTCAGCATAATGCATCTGAGATTATCCAAATGCAACTAACTCTGGGCAAGACCGCAATCCAAATTGTAGCTTGCTACAGATCCCCCATCATGCCCCAGGATTTCCACTCCTCATTTCTTTATACACTGGAAAATATTAGGGTACAACCTAACACCCTAATAATGGGCAGTTTCAACAATCCCACCATTAACTGAGAAAACTACTCATGTACCAACTCTTGTGCTCAACATTTTCTGGAATTCATAAATTCCAATGCCTTGGATCAACTTATCCACACCCCCACTAGGGGCAGCAGTATCCTTGACCTGGTCATTACCAACATGGGCAACCGGTGTTCCACACCAGAGGCCAATTCCTTGTTGGTCAGATCTGACCACAAGCTAATCACCCTAGACATCCACATCCCACCCCCACCCCCCATTAGGGAAACCACCGTAAAAGATTTCTCCAAAGCCAACTTAACGCTTCCTAAAACAGAAGTGGAAAACTTCATGACACCCGTGCTGACGTACAATAGAGGTACGACTGCTGAATCCTATACAAATGCACTTTATAAGCACTTACACGAGTGCATGGATCGTGCAATCCCTAACAGAACCAAGATGCTATCCTCCAAAAAAAGGAAGCCAATCTGGTGGTCCCCTGCCATAAACAAACTCTAAAGCAGAAGAAAGAAACTGTTGCAAAAAAGAGTAAAATCCCACGATTGGAGGAACTCCATGGTTAGCCTCAGTAAGAAGCTGAGATCTCTCATAAAATCCTCCAAAGCTAGTTACAAAAACAAAATCACCACTGATTCTAAAGACAACCACAAAGCATTCTATAGCTATGTCAAGAATCTCAATGGCAACACTTGGATCTGCTCTGAGTTACAGCACAATGGCACTAAATATACAGAACCAACTGACATTGCCAACATCCTGGCAGACAGGTTCTGTGCTAACTTTACCCATCTCTCACCCCATAAAGGCGCCATCTCTATATCGGAAGAATGCAAAGTTCCTGTAATCATGGCTGCACAGGTAAAAAACACACTCTCCAAAGCCAAGAACACAGCATCCATGGGACCTGACAACATCCCAGGCTACATTCTACATGAACTACAGAATGAACTGGAACCCCACCTAAGTATCATGTTCAATCATAGCCTCACCTCAGGCTTTGTGCCCACTGAATGGCACACAGCAATGATTATCCCACTCCACAAATGGGGAGCCACCATGGACCCCAGGAACTACCACCCCTTTAGCCTGATGAGTCTGGTCTGCAAGGCTATGGAACGTATCATCATGGAACTTACAAACAATGACATTGGTAATCTCCAAACTCTGGACCCTACCCAGTTCAGGTTTGTAAAAGGCAGATCATGTCTCCTAAACCTGATAGACTTCTTTGAAGCAGTCACCACAGCCGTAGATGAGAGTAAGGTGGTTCACACAGCTTATCTGGATCTCGCCAAGGCTTTTGGCACCATCCTCCGCTCTAGAATTATAGATAAACTCACTAAACTAGGTATAAATCCCTATGTCATAAAATGGGTTGCCAACTGGCTCACTGACAGAACCCACACTGTGAAAGTATCAGACTCTAAATCCAACTTCAGACCAGTGACAAGTGGAGTATCGCAGGGTTCACTTCTAGGTCCTCTCTTGTTTGGTATCTACTTCTCTGAAGTACAGGCTAACACAGAAGGTGTTTGACTAACAAGGTTCGCAGATGACTGCAAACTAGGAGCCATAATCAAAACTCCTAACAATGTGGACATCCTATAAAAGGGCCTCACTGAGACAGATGCCTGGTATCAAAGCCATGGTCTCAAGCTCAATGCCAAAAAGTGCAGTGTCGTTCCTTTAGGTAAAAACTCTGTAGCCATGAACTACCACATAGGCGGTAGTCTACTTAATACCAAAAAGGTGATAAAAGGGCACCGCAGTGGTGCAGCAGTTAACATTGTCAACTCACAACAAAAGGTTCTCCGGTTCGATTCTCAGCTGGGGTGCCTTCTGTACGGAGTTTGCATGTTCTCCCTGCATTTGCTTGGGTTTCCTCCGGGTACTCCGGTTTCCTCCCACATTCTAAAGACATGCGTCTAGAGCATTTCTCCCCAGGCATCCACTGAAAACAGGCTCTGTGGAACCTAGTCAGACTTTCCTGGTCAACAGATGTTAAATAAATAAATAAATAAATAAATAAATAAAAGAGACCTTGGGACACAAGTGGACAGTAGCCTCTCCTTTGATAATCACATCGACACAGTAGTCAGAAAATCCTTCTATGTGGCACACCTCATCACAAAAGGTTTCTCATCCAGAAAAAAGGAGGTCATTGTTCCCCTCTACTCATTAGACCCATTATAGAGTACAACGCTCCTTTTGGTATGTACCTTACAAGACATCTACAACAACTGGAAAGGCCACAGAAATACCTCACAAAGAGGATTACCAGCATCAAATAGATGCCCTACGCAGACCATCTCAAAAAACTCCAGCTTTACTCTGCCGCATATCACCTACTGAGAGGCAATCTCTGCCTAACATACAAAGCTATGTCAAACCCAGAGCTGTTGGACATGCTCCACTTAGAAATCCCAATCCCTCCAAGCTACACGCTCCAGGGACCTAAACCTTGTCACCACAATAAACAGAACATGCTGGAGGGATAAATTCCTGTCCTAGAGACTTCCCATACTCTGGAACAAGCTACCTATCTATAACAAACAAAGCTTCTCATTAGCACACTTCAAGAAAAATCTTGATGATTGGATGGGAGATAGGAAATTCACCACTGGGATCACTTCTATGGCTCTGCTTGACAGGGGCACAGGAAAATAGTTTTCTTGGGTGGCAAAAGCCAGGGTACCATTTGGCTAGGCTTATATAGGCCCTAGGGGCAATAGCCTTGTAACTACCTATGAACCTATAAACCTAAAGGGGAAAAAGGAGATTTGGATATTTTCAAAATTAACATTAGATACCTTTTTTGTCCTCGATTATAATTATATATGTTGAGGGTTGTTGGCAATGAGGATGACTCGTGCCCATGTTTATGTCAACATAGGCCAGGATTTATGAAGTTACCACAGCATGTGCACATCCATGTACATGCTGTTGTACCATTTTGGGATTTAGCAACCGCCCTAACATGGTACTCCATGTCTGCCCCAACATGGGCTGGCACTGAAGCCATGCTGAATGCTAATGAGGCAGACTAGGGAAGAGGCAAATGCTAACTAGCCATGTGCTCTCTCCTCTGGGACCACTTGCAGCAAGACATCTACACACCGAATGATTGAAAACTGCTAAGCCATGTAGATCACTATGACCAGTCCCACTATATTACTGCATTGAAAATGGTTATAAAGACACATTCAGCTACTAATATGACTGTCTTATGGGGACCATGGGGTGGGGTAACCACTAGACACCAGTGTGATGATGTGAGGTATTGCCAGCTATGCCACGAGAATTAGAGCAGTGGAAGTGCAACATATGCCAGCACAGCTAGCTGGAATTTTGTAAATAATTATATGTCATTTGTATATCAAACTGATTTGTACAGATGCTTGTGTTGAAAATGTATAATGTAGTTGTAAAGTTGCTTGTGTTAAAAATGTATCAACAGTTTGCTCTGCAGGACAGAGGAAGAAATATACATGTACTACTGTAACTGTTGAAATGTATAAATTGTAACAAAAGATACTGGAAGAGAATGGGTTAATCTCAATCCACCTAACTTTGAAAATAGTTTGAAATTAAATTACCTGGCTTAGGCCATAAAGATGGTATATTACAGTTATCAGTGCAGCCAGAGACAAAACTTCTGTACTAGGAAGCTTTCTCTATTGTCTTTAGCAGTGAACTAATTGGAAGGGTAGAAGTTTGAAATTGTTTTATGACTTCCAGAAGCTGAAAAAGATCTGAGCAAAACTCTATGTGTGTGTATTATTGACATGCAAAATCCTGGCAGTTTCTAGCAATGGAGGTAGCATAGGAACTAGAAGTCAGATGACCAGATGGATGTGATGTCATTCTGTAATCGAGGACAAAAAATGATGTTTAATACTAGGTGAGACTGAAATCACATTGCACTCTCTTTTTAGAACCTGAAAATGAAGGACCCCTCAACTACTTCATCTTGCCTTGCTCTAGTAAATGACCAGGGAATAGTGATTCTTTAGATCAGTCAGGAAAATATAGTTAGAGGCTAGTTAAGTACTGTTTTTCTGCATCTGTATGAATCTATTCATCTGAGTTATTTTAATATTTCCTGTGAATGAAAGTATGGTGTTTATTGTAAATAGATATTTAGTATTTTCATGTTCTTTCATTATTTATTATTATTTATAGTTAAACTTTCCATTGTGGCTGGTCCTTTAGAGAATATTTTAAATTTTGAAAGGAATTATATCTATTTGGTGACACTGTGGCCAATCCTGAAAATCTTACTGGAATGGCCAAACACTATTATTTGAATTAATGTTAATTTCACTCAGTTTAATTGGGTACCCCTGTAAGATCCATAACATAGCTGGCTTTGGAGTGTCTGGTGGCAGTGTAACTACCTTATAGTCTGGACAGAAGGGGACATAGCTAGTAAATTTGTATTGGTCTTTCCCATGCATGTAGATGTGTGTGTGTGTGTGTGTGTGTGTGTGTGTGTGTGTGTGTGTGTGTGTGTGTGTGTGTGTGTGTGTGTGTGTAAAAATCAAATCTCAAAGAGTGTGTGTGTCAGCTGCTTGGAGCAGAGACACAAAGCACTGGTTTCACAGAGAGAGTGATGAAGGACTTGGCTTCAACACGCAGCTGATGACTTAACTCTATAGCTGTGCCAGTGGAAAGTCTTACTGGGGATCTGGAGTGAGAGGGAAAACCAGGAATGAGTATATTCCCTGTGTGGTCTTAAGGCAAATTGTGCTTGATGCAGAGAGCTGCATCTGGAAATATTGGGTGTATCCATTTTTATTCCAAGTGAAAGTCCCTCTCCAGTGCCACTGGTGAGAATTCAGGCTCACTGATTACTGGCCCAGAGTGGGGACATTACAACTAAGGAAAACATCTGTATTGGCACTGGATGTGGGGTGGGATACACCAGCCACTAGTGGTGCAAATAAATAAAATGCCTTCATGGCACAGACATCACTACAGGGACTGGAGTGAGTTTAATCACTGGCCAACAGTGATGCAAATAAAGTGCCTTAATGACACAGACATCACTACAGGGATTGGGGGTGAGGGTAATCACTGACCAACAGTGACACAAATAAAGTGCCTTCACAACACAGACATCGCTATAGGGATTGGGGTGAGGGTAATCACTGTCCAACAGTGATACAAATAAATAAAGTGGCTTCACAACACAGACATTACTATAGGGATTGGGGTGAGGGTAATCAATGTGTAACAGTGAAACAAATAAATAAAGTACCTTCACAACACAGACATCAGTACAGAGATTGAGGGTGAGGGCAATCACTGTCCAACAGTGATACAAATAAAGTGCCTTTACAACACAGACATCACCACATGGATTTCAGATGTGGGTAATTACTGGCCAACAGTGATATAAATAATTACAGTGCCTTCACAACACAGACATCACTACAGGGATTGAGGCTGAGGGCAATCATTTTCCAACATTGATACAATAAATAAAGTGGCTTCACAACACCGACATCACTACAGGGATTGGGGGTGAGGGTAATCACTGGCAAACAGTGATACAAATAAATTAAGTGTCTTAAAAACACAGACATCACGACAGGGATTCATGTTAGGGTGAACACTAGACAGCAGGAGCTCTGAAAATGTGTGATTTCTGCACTTAAACTATTATGGTGATTGGGAGATGGGGAGACCATGAGATGGCAGACAGGTTAGAGGGCCAGGTATGAGGACTGTGGTGCGTGTGTGTGTGTGTGTGTGTGTGTGTGTGTGTGTGTGTGTGTGTGTGTGTGTGTGTGTGTGTGTGTGTGTGTGTGTGTGTGTATGTGTGTGTGTTTGAATGTGTACGTGTGACTGGGAGAGTGGGAATGTCAGTGAATACATCATCAGCAGATTACAACCTCAACTTGAAGATCAACATTGATCTGCGTATTACAATAGTAACTGCCATTTAGAGACATGAAAACTAGCTGATAACGAGGTCTTACCTCACTGCTGCTAACATGTCTCTGAATTGTTAACTAGTTCATCGTGAGTCCCTGCAATTTTGGCACGAACCATCATGAATTCCCAGGATATTGTTAAACTGGTTATGGTGTTCTCTATATTTATGTGTTTTGGAGAGCATGTTTTAATCTAGACAGGAAGTTTAATAAGTTAGAGGAGTGATTGTACTTCATAAGTAATGCCACTGATTCTTTCAGCTTTACGTACAACTCTTAAGATGTCACTATTGCATAAGATCCCGTTAACAAAGCCTGTGAGATGACTATTTCTAGAAAAGAGTCTTTTTCCAAAAGTTTATCTTCACTTTATTTGTCACCAGTTTAGACAAAAACAAAATCTTACAAAGCCCAAATGGTTAGGCTTTCCAGGATGTGTACAAGTGACATAATATTTCATAAACAAGAGGATATGCTTTGTAAGTTGTGTATGAAGACAGGATACTTCTTTTGGTTAGTAAATTCTATGAAAGATGAAACAAATAAAATTAGCATTGCAAAATTCCACCCTTTTAAAATCTACTGATGCCTACACCCATTGAGTCACACCAAAAGGAAAATGTATGAGCAAGCAATGATTTACAATATGATGTGTACAGTTTCCATAAACAAGAAATTATTAAAAAGAACTGGAAACCATGTCATTATTTTGAAAATATCTCTAATGCAGTAGGGGTGGAATTTATGTTTGTTTATGATATGGATATGAATTTAAAAAGCTTTTTTTGAAAATCAACACAACATGGATATTTTTTGTACTACAAATGTATGTACTGTCAATATAAATTTTGACATAATGTTGGTAAAGCATTTAATATATTAAAATGTATTAAGACAGGAAACCATAACAGCAGAACTAAGGGTGTAGTATACTTGGTCACCTGTAAATCCTTTTCCACATTTTATGTCACGTTTAACTTTTTAACAACCATAAATGTAAATTCTAATAATAAACAAAACTATTAATATGTCAGTTCCTGTCAATTATAATTTTGCTCTCATATAACAAGAATTAATTTACTTAGTTTCATAGTTTAGTACTAGGCTATCTGCCCTGGGGCATTTGCAAGCCTAGCCCTAGAGATGTGGCTTTCGCCACCCCATGTAGTGGTACTAAGGTGTACAGAATAAATTTAGAATACTGTGCCTTTGTCTAGTAGTGACACATTGAAGACCCCCTTACTTATTAAAATTAGTTTACTGTGCCTCTGTCAAGTAGCGACACAGGGGTGACCCCCGGGGTAAACCTACGATCTCCCATCCACTCGTCAAGATTTTTCTTGAAGAGAGTCAGTGAGGGAATCTGCCTAACATGAACTGGGATTCTGTTCCAGAGTATGGGAAGCCTCTGAGTTATGAATCTGTCCCTCCAGCATGTTCTATTTATGTTTGTACTGAGGTTTAGATATTTGGCTCTCGTCGTTCTTATGGATTTGGATTTTTTGAGGTGGAGCATGTCCATCAATTCCTGGTTGGACATGGCCTTGTACGTCAGGCACAGATCACCTCTGAGCAGGCGGTATGCTACTGAATAGAGCTGGAGTTTCTTTAGCCTGGTAGCATATGACATATGTTGGAGACCCTTGATCCTCTTGGTGAGGTACTTCTGGGGTCTCTCCAGCTGTTGTAAGTGCCGGGTGAGGTACATACCAAATGGGGCATTGTACTCAATCATGGGCCTGATAAGGGAGGAGTACAGGGGCATGATGATCTCCTTTGATCTGGATGTGAACCCCTTCATGATAAGGTGGGCAAGGTAGAAAGTCTTTCTAACCACTTTGGCAACATGGGTGTCAAATGAGAGGTCACTATCAACTTGGGTCCCCAGGTCTCTGATTACTTTTTCTGTACTCAGTGGGTTACTGTCTATGTGATAATTTGTGGGTACTTTGTTTTTCCCAAAGGGGATGACTATACATTTCTTGGCATTCAGTTTAAGGCCATGATTCCGGCACCAGTTGTCCGTTTCGGTGAGGCCTTTCTGTAGGATGTATGTGTCAGCTGGTGTATCGACTATGGTGCCTAGTTTGCAGTCATCTGTGAACTTTGTCAGCCACAACCCTCCCATGTTTGCTTTCACATCTGAGAAGTAAATGCCGAACAAGAGGGGTCCCAGGACAGAGCCCTGTGGGACACCACTTGTGACTTGGTTTGAGTCTGACATGGCTACCGCATTTTTGACTTTATGGGTTCTGTTCTTTAGCCAGTTTGCAACCCATCTTGTGACATATGGATTTACATTTAAGCTGTTTAGCTTATCTATGATCCCTGAGTGGGGTATTGTGTTGAAGGCTTTAGCCAAATCCAGGTAGGCTGTATGGACTGCCTTGCCCTCATCAATGGCTCTAGTGACTGTTTCAAAAAAGTTAACCAGGTTCAAAAGGCAGGATCTTCCCTTTACAAAGCCGAACTGGGTGGGATCAAGTGTCTGTAGGTCCCCAATGTCGTTGTTTATGAGTTCCATAATAATTCTTTCCATAGCTTTGCAGACCAGGCTGGTTAAGCTTATGGGGCAGTAGTTCCCAGGGTCTGTAGTGGAGCCTCCCTTGTGGAGTGGGACCACTGTTGCTGTACGCCAGTGTTCAGGTACATATCCTGTAGTAAGGCTAAGGTTAAATAACATTTTTGTATGTGGGTTTAGCTCCTCTTGGAGTTCACGTATCACGCAGCCGGGGATACCATCAGGTCCCATAGATGCTGTGTTTTTTGCTTTGCTGAGGGCGGTTCTCACCTGGACATCAGAGATGACAGGGAGGTTACATTCAGCTGGGATGAGTATTTCTTCTTTTGGAGGTGAGGGAGGGGAGAAATTTGCACTGAACCTGTCTTCCAGAATTTTGGCAATATCTGTGGGTTTGGTAAAATTTTTTGTCGTTGTGTACTAACTCTGAGCATATCTGAGGGTTTCCACCCAGGTTTCTAACATAACTGAAGAATGCCTTGTGGTTATCTTTAGTGTCCTTGGCGATTTTTCTCTCAAAGTTGGCCTTGGATGTATTTATGAGAGAACGTAGCTTTCTACTAGTGCTGATCAGAGATGCCTTCCCTTTATGGGATTTTGCTCTGTCTTGCAGTAGCTTCCTTCTTTTGTTATACAATTTGTTTATGGCTGGGGTCCACCAGACAGGACGCTTTCCTTTGGTGGAGAGGGTCTTGGTTTTATTTAGGATTGCACGATCCATGCATTCTTGGAGATGTCCGTAGAAAGCATTTGTGCAGGATTCAGCATTGTGGGATGTGGTTTCCATTGGCCCTGTGGGCTTAAATGATACCATCTCAGTCTTAAGAAGTGTAAAGTCGGCTTTTGAGAAGTTTCTCACTATAGTCTTTTGTGCTGGGGGTGGAGGTGGTAAATGTATATCCAGGGTGATTAGTTTGTGGTCAGATCTCACCAGTGCGGGGGATACTTCCGGTGTGGAGCATTTTGTCCCCATGTTTGTGATGATCAGGTCTAGTATATTATCTCCCCTTGTGGGAGAGGTGACTAGCTGTTCCATTTCATTTGAGTTTATGAATTCCAGGAACCTTTGGGCTAGGGTGTTAGGGGTAGAATAGTGCACCCAGTCTATGTTAGGGTAGTTGAAGTCTCCCAATATGATGGTATTTGGTGAGACATTCATATCTTCCAATGTCTTCAGGAAGGCTGAATGGGATTCTTGAGATTGGGAGGGTGGTCTGTAACATGCAACCAGTTGTATAGCAGTTTTGCCTACGGTTAGCTGCACCTGGATAGTCTCCGATGCTTCATGAGTTGCCACTAACCTGGAGGTGTGGGTATCCTTGATGAATATGGACACTCCCCCTCCCTTTGTGGTTTGGCCCGGGTTTTGGGGCCGAAAAGCATGATACGAGGTAAAGCCTGGTAGCGCTGGGGTACTCGCAGGAGCCTTGAACCAGGTCTCGGTTACAGCGCAGACATCGATGTTCTCCATGCTGAGGAGTGCTTCGAGAGCCTGCATCTTGAGATTTAGACTTCTGGCGTTGAGCAGCATTACCCTTAAATTTTTTCCATTTTTGTTTTCTAAGGAGGTGGGTTCGTCTTTTGAGCCTTGCCTAAAAAAGGCACTATGGGGGTGGTAAGAGCCTTAGCCAATATCCGGAAGCCCAGTGGTGACAGGTGCAAGCCGTCCCTTGTGAAGCAGCGTGGCTTGTCCAGCATGTCATTCCAAGTAGACAGACATTGGATCCCCCTAGAATGACACCAGTAATTGAGCCAATTATTACAGCTGATCATCTTGTCTTTGTATTGTGGCATCATTCTTGGTGAGGGCAAGATGCTGCTCAGGGTCAGGGTCATACCAGCCTGGGCTACATAATCAGAGAGCTCCTCTATGTCTCTTTTCATGTAGTCCAAGTACATCTCAGGTCATTCACGCCGGCATGGACAATGACAGAGTCATATTTGTACGTGCTTTTGAATGACCTGAGTGCGTGTGTTATATGGCGGATCCTAGCCCCCGATAGGCAGCTTACTGTTACCCTCTCCTTGCTCAGCCTGGTAAGTGGGACGTCAGTGTGTCTGACTATAGAGTCACCTATCACTAGTGTATCAGGCATAGTGTTTGGCCTTAAGGGCTGTGATTTATTGACACACTGATTTATTGAAGTATGTGTTGCATGTGTTATGTTTTGAGGTGGTGGATTTTTGGGTGTCTGCTTTGGGAGCCTCTGTTGTTTTGGTAAGTTTTTTAATAGAGCCTCCGAGTATGTTTTTGTGTTATTATGTGCTTGATTTGCAGTTGGGTTAGGTCTATATGTGACTGGGTTTGTTGTGTGCGTGGTTACCTTCTCCTCCTGACTGGTCTTGCCAGTCCTGAGTTGAGAGAGTTCAGCCTCCAGTTTGGCTATATAGTTGCATCTCTCACATGTAGAGGAGAGGGTTGTCTGTGTACATGAGACAATTATAGCATTGTCTCAAGATTCCCAGATTAACCAGCTGAACAGGAGAAGATGCTAGCAATCTACCACTCGACATGCTAGAATATTATAAGAGAGTGCAGTGCCTTTAAGGGAAGTGGTTGGGGTGGTAGGTGGATGTAGTGCTACTTAAGTTTGAGAGTGCTTACTTAGAAGAGAAGCTTTGAGAACAAGTGCTAGGCTTATAATATAATGAGTAGACTGGTTATTCTAAGAGTAGAGCTGTCTAAGGGAAAATTTGAAGAGCAGACTTGGCGGAGCCAGAAAAAGTTTAACCCTGTTTACGGGCAAAGCCGCGCAAATGCGGATTTTAAACAGGGAACTTAAAAAGAGCTAGAAATGGTTCAAAACAACCAATTACTACAGATCTTGTGCTGAGGTCACTCCTTCAGGGACAGATAGGCTGCTCAAGGCTCCCCACTCCCACTGGTAAGCAAAGAAGCTTCCTTCTATCCAAGTAAGGTAATGGACAACACAGGAACTACACCACAGCCCAGAATACAGCAAAGCCTGTAAACTGGTCTAAACTAGTCGAGGAGAGGCGAGAAAACAAGGATTTTTTTTTTATTTTTAGATAGAAAACACACAGAAATACAGAGGGCAGTAATAAATCAGTTACACAGGCTAGCACACTTTAGTGGACAGCCTCAACAGTTAAATTAAACAAACAAACAAACAAACAACAGATTTTCGATCAATTTTCGACCAGGTAAAATTTTAAGTGCAGATACTATATAATGCAGCAAACAGTTAAAAAAACAGTATAAGCTTGTTCAAAATAAACAAGAGAAGGTATTCCAAGTAAAAAACAGAAAAAAATACTTAAATCAGGAAAGTAGTTGCTTTTCTCAGTTCTCTGTAGCTAGGACCTCTCTGCAGGACCACGTGGAGCTGTCTCTGAGTAGTATAGCCAGAAAAAAATGCTCTGAGGCGGATTTTAAACAGGGAACTTAAAAAGAGCTAGAAATGGTCCAAAACAACCAATTACTACAGCTCTTGTGCTGAGGTCACTCCTTCAGGGACAGATAGGCTGCTCAAGGCTCCCCACTCCCACTGGTGAGCAAAGAAAATTCCTTCTATCCAAGTAAGGTAATGGACAACACAAGAACTACACCACAGCCAAGAATACAGCAAAGCCTGTAAACTGGTCTAAACTAGTCGAGGAGAGGTGGGAAAACAAGGATTATTTTTTTGTTTTTTTTGTTTTTTTTTTGGGGGGGTTGTTTTTTTTTTTTGTTTTTTTTTTTATAGGGATAAATATGAAAAAGACTAAAGACTAATGGAGGAATAAGGACTGTGGTGGTGGTGTTGCGGTAGCGTTGTCGCCTCACAATAAGACGTTGTCCTGTGTCGATTCTCAGCTAGAGCGTCTTCTGTGTGGAGACATGCGTAAATGGGCGTACCTTCATTGAAGGTTGTGCGTCAGGGCCGGCAACTCGGCACGTAAAAATCTGCTGCCAATCATTAGCGGACTGGAGTTCTGCTGTGGCGACCCCTAACCGAGAAAAGCTGAAAGACACAACAACTAATGGAGGAATAAGGGACATAAACTATACAAAATATTGAATGCCATTTCCAGCTTGTTTGACTCCTGAATTAGATTACTTATTGCCTTTGAAAACAGATTTCAATTAATAAAGATGGATATTGTTCCTAAAATGTTTTATTAATTCTGACAATGGCTATTATCCCCAATTGAACTTTTTTCATATCATTCAAAAATTTTTAAGCTTCTTATGTTTTCTCAGAAAAACAAGACTAGCCTGTAACCACCATCTAACATCATGGGGGAAAGGGCTGAATGAACTTACTTGCTGAGAAACATGCTAAAGCTGCTTTATTTAAAGTTTTAAATACTAAATGGATAACAAATATTGTATGAAATTGGAAAATTCATATATAGAACTGACTGATAATTTCAATTAGTTACTCTTATGTAACAACATCCAGTGTAACAGAAGTACACCAACACAATCTAAATATAGTAATAATATATTCAAACATTTTAAATTCACTAACATGCGTCAGATAGATATGAAACTGCAGTTTAGCTTAATGCTTATGTTTTTCTCCTCTAATCATCTAATAGAAGGTTCTTATACTCAAAAGAAGATAGAGTGGAAAATGACATTTTTTTGTGGTGGTATAATTGTTTATAGGATGGAATATTAAAATATACCAGAGAAATAATCTTAGAATTCAGCTTGGACTCAAAAGGCTTGTTGTTAGTTGAAGGAATGAGATGCTGTGCTCATGTAAAGTTTTATGAATCCTTACAACATCAAACAAAAAGAAGAGAGAGAGAGGAAATACCATCGCTGTGTGATTTATACAGGAATTAATTACACTACAGTTATCTCAGATCCTTATAAAAGTATTAGCTTTAAAACTGAAACAAATAAAAGCTGCTACTTTTTCTATTGGAAGAAAACGAAAATATTTCAGGGGAAAAATAAGCCTCTCATTCAATCAGATCACAGATACATCCCTAGTACAATATTGAGAAAAATGATATGCAGAAATGCTTTCACAGAGCATTTATTATCTCTGATACATTGTCCAAAATAAGCAAAAATTCAGAAGTTGAATGTTGGAGATGTAAGTAGGAAGTCAACGTAGAGTGATTTCATATAATGTGCAACTATGTTCTCTTACGAAAATATTGGGGAAAATTATTTTGTCAAAGCATTGTGAACAGATAAATTTAGATAAACCGTTAGCCTTTTATAATATTTCTATGTATTTTTAAGGAAAACTTTTGTTTTATGGACTTTTTTTCCAACAGCAAGGAATATGTATATGTGTGTATGTGTATATATATATATATATATATATATATATATATATATATATATATATGCGTGTGTGTGTGTGTGTGTGTGTGTGTGTGTGTGTGTGTGTGTGTGTGTGTGTATATATATATATATATATATATATATATATATATATATATATATATATATATATATATATATATATATGTATATATATATATATGTATATGTATATATATATATATATATATATATACATATATATATATATATATATATATATATATATATATATATATACACGTATAGGTAGATAGATATAGATATAGATAGATATAGATAGAGATAGATATATATGTGTGTATGTATGTGTGTGTGTAATGCAAGAAAGACCCAGCCAAGCGAGATATATCTAAATTACCCTATAAGAATATACAGTATTTCAGCAACAAGGCATCTGAAGAACCATTAACTGTACAGATTATTTTAGCCTTTTCAGTGACCTCATCAGTACAACACAAATAGGCTGTTAGGCCATACTTTACAAACACATAGCTTAAAATCTTAAAACATTTGTTGTGCTAATAAGTTCATTAAAAAGGCCAAAGGAAGCTTGCCTATAGCTAGTGGGGTTTGGATTTGTTGACCTGAATGCATCTATAAAGACTTTAAAAGTTAAAAGTAAAACGCCATAAGCATTCAGAAGCCATGTTACTGAAACACTCTGCCCTTAAAGGGTCATTTGCATATTTATTTTATTTATTGACGTTTGATTACCAGGAAAGTCTGACTGGGCAGGTGTCCATTTTCAGTGGAGGCCCACAGAGAAAAGCTGGAGAATATTTCTAAAACATTTGAAGAACAGTATGTTTACAAGCTTCATAAATAATACTAAAAAGGTTTACTATTAAAATGTCAAACATATATAAACCACTCAAAAATCCAGTTTACATGTCCGATGTTCAGAATATGCAGGATGTTGAAATACTGAAAACCAAAACAGGCAAAGTCGAATTCGACTTCTGAAGTCCATTGCCCCCTTAGCAGCAGTACATATGGACCAGATCCATACTGCACAGTGCTAACAGTAATGTTTTTGCATGGGGGCTGTACCACCCCACACCCCCTGCCACTTATATATTATAATGAGATCGCACTACAGTATGGAAAAGGATAAATGTCCCAGTCGACTGCAGTGAGTTGACTGCCAGTCAGTCTTCTTGAGTCGATATTTGAATGTTCTTAAAATTATTTGTATACATTCTGACTCCTGCACATGTCATTGTCACACAAGGCATGCTCAACATTACAATAGTAAACCTACTAAAAACATCTACAGCTTAATTACACAAAATTTGACATAATTAATAGCAGTGGCTAAAAATAGATGCAAGTTATATAGGTTGAATTTAATATTTGGAGAAATGCTACCCAGTTTAAAGAAATTAAAGGTAAATTAGTACAATATGAATGGGAATTTCAGTGTGAAGTGATGGAAAAACAGGTTTATGGCATACTTAGTGAAGAGAAATTGGCTGAAGTTAGGAACTTTAAAAAGAAGGGAGAGTAAGGTAAGTGAGTAAGGTGGTGTAAGCTATGGAAAGGTACTCGCTCATTATTAGGGATATAGTTTCACCTGGTGTTGAAGAACAGGACAAGAGTTTCCACCGAAGTTTTTCAGACTGGTTTCAAAGGACTGGAGGGAGGATACTGACTTGATGGTCATAGGTAAGGAGTTGTAGGCTTTAGCCACATGGTATGAATACAGACATGCCCAGCAGATTTGATTGGTTTGTGTACAGAAAGAGAAGTTTTTGGTCATTGGATCATAATGACCAAGTGGTAACATAGTCATGTTGAATGGTACTTAGTGCTGGACAAGCAGATGGATGCTGTATAACTTTATGTGTTGTAAGAAGCTGTGTATATATGTTAGTTGATGGTGTAGTTCTATCCAATTTATTTTTTTAGTGATACAAGATGGTGGGTTCTGAATGCAGTATTTGCTATAAATTTAGCCACTTTATTATAGCATTGTTCTGGTTTTGTTTTTTGTGATGCCTGGAGGTTAATAAGGATGGGAGCACCATAAATGTAGTGTGGGGAAGAAGTAAGTAGTGGTAAGTATAGTTTAGGCTGCATTGGTGAAAATGCTTTTGGCTCTATAAAGCAACCTCAGGTTTTGGTGAGTATTTTTAGGCAATTTTGTATTATGCAGGTTAAATTTAACATTACCATCCACTGTCAACATTAATAATTTTCTATGCAAAGTGACCTCAATGGTTATATTATCAAGAGAAATGATTTTAAGTTTTGTTTTTTAATTAGAGAGGGATATGAAGAAAACAAAGACTTTTTTACGAGAGTGTTAAGTATGAAGTCATGTTTCAGTGGCTATTAAAACTCTGCCAAGTAATATTTTGTAAATGTGCCAAGTTGTCTCATGAATATATGAGTGTGGAGTCATCTGCTTATTGCATTAGGGAAGCCTGTAGTGTCGTTGTGTGGACTGGGCCGATGAGAATGCTAAAGCAGCAGAGACCAAGGATAGAGCCTTGTGATACACTGCTGGTGACTGGGAGGTATGTCAAGAAGGCAGAGTGTCATTTTACACCTGCTGGACAAATAAATTTTGAACCATAGAAGGGTGGGTTGAGATAGATCTAGTGAGGAAATTTGAAGTAGAAGTTTGCAGTGACAAAGTGCGTCGAAAGCTTTAGACAAATCTTAAAATAAGGAGGAGACTAGTTTGCCATTAACTCTAGCTTTATTAACAGTATGTACAAAGGTTAGATGTGCAGTGTTAGTATTATGGGAGGGATAGAAGCCATGTTGTTTGGGGGATGATTGTTCTTCTTGCAGGAGATAGGTTAACAATTGTTTTTGAATAAATTTTACAAGTAGTTTGGAAAGGGGTTATAAGATTGCTATAGGTCTAAAGTTAGTGATGTCTGTTGAATTTCTTCCATTGTGTAGAGGGATAATGTGTGACTTTTTCATGAAAAGGGAATTTGGGATTCATAGATTGAGCTATTTATAAGGACTGTGAATGGATAGGCAGTGCAATTGGCTGCTATTTTAAGGTACTCACTCGGAGGTCATCAGCTGAAGTAGAGCCTGGTTTGAGTTTGTTTAAGAATAGTCTTGTATACAATGTGGGCACAGGTTTGAAGATGAAAGTAAATGTAGTGGTATGTGGCTGTTGACAGGGATGGGACAGGATGTTGGAGAATCCATGGTTAGGGATGGTATACTATTTATGAAATAACAGTTTAATTCTATTGCATATATCAGATGAGCATCTACTACAAGAGTTTAAGATATTACACAGTGAAGACACTAGCTTAGATGGGTCTTTCTTATATTTTTTACTGAATGGTTTGTTTGTGCAACCTTTTATCATCTGATTTGTATATACATCTATCTATATATCTATATATATATATATATATATATATATATATATATATATATATATATATACACATATATATATATATATATATATATATATATATATATATATATATATATACACATATATGTATATATATATATATATATATATATATATTTATAGGTTCATAGGTTCATAGGTTCATACTAGGCTATCTGCCCTAGGGCATTTATAAGCCTAGCCAGAGTGTGTTTGGCTTTCACCACCCATTTTTAATTAATTTTGCTATGCCTTTTTTTGAGGTTAGTATATTGTGCCTCTGTCTAACAGTGACACAGAAGTGATAGCCGGGGTAAACCTACAATCTCCCATCCACTCATCAAGATTCCTCTTGAAGAGAGTCCATGTGGGACTCTGCCTAACCTGGACTGGGATTTTATTCCAGAGTGAAGGAAGCCTCTGGGTTATGAATCTGTCCCTCCAGCATGTCCTATTTATTTCAGTGCTGAGGTTCAAGTCTCTCGAGTGCGTAGTGCGATGGGATTTGGATTTTCTGAGGTGCAGCATGTCCATTAATT
>NC_056735.1:101464451-101574860 GCF_019279795.1 Protopterus annectens
CCCAGAGACTTCCCATACTCTGGAACAGTTTACCCATCTATGTCAAGCAAAGTTCTTCATTAGTACTCTTCAAGAAAAATCTTGATGAGTGGATGGAAAATAGGAAATACACCCCGGGGATCACTTCTGTGTCTCTGCTCGACAGTGGCACAGGAAAATAACTTTCTTGGGTGGCGTAAGCCAGGGAACCTTGTTGGCTAGGCTTACATAGGCCCTTGGACCGATAGCCTAGTACCTACCTATGAACCAAATTATCAGCATGCACTATGTTATAAATACTAACAGGTGCCCTTCAGAGTATCAAAATTGCAGAACATTGAACTTCTGATCATCGAGGACCAGAGGACTGAAGTTCTACAATATCAAACTAAAAAAAAAAAAAAAAAAGTGATAACTTCTTATTTCATGTGTTTGCAAGATTACAAGTCCCCCTGCACTCCCCCACATCCCTTGCTACTAAAATATACCAACTCCAAGATCGCACTACAGTGAAGAGAATGGCACAGAATGGGTGATTTACAGTTCTCTTCACTGTAGTGTGATCTCGGTGTTGGCATATTTAAAAAGCAAGGTGTATGGAGGGTGCAGGGGGGATTACCCCCCTGCAATAACTTACAAGCAGAGTTTTTATCTTTTTTAATTTAGCCTACTTTCATGTTTGATGTTGTTGAACATTGATCATCTCATCCTCGATGTGTAGTTCGATGTTCTGCCACTTTGGCCATTTGAAGTAGAACCAGACTAACATTATGGTCAACAACTGTGGCCAAAAATGAAACTCCAAAACTAAGAAACACTGCCAGTGGACAAGCAGAGATCATGGTAGCAGATATTCCTTGTGAAGAGACTATGACATTGCAGATATGAGAGGTATAGTCAAGAGCTGAATCTTTCTGCAGTTTATACTCAGCCAAGAGTAATGATGCTATAACTGTTGACTAGATTCAGGCGCTGATACGCTGCACTTACTCATGTTTAAAGAATGAGCAAAATGCACGTCATCACCCCACTGGAGAACAAATGCTCTGCAACAGGTTATGAATGTATAGAAATCATCTGGGAAAACAAATCCATTGCTTCACAGTAGCATATTATGCATGCTAAATGACACTTTTCTATTTAGTGAACATAAGCTTAAAAATTAAATAAAAAAGTAAATAAATACATTTAAAAATCTTAATGACCAGAGTAACTGCAAGAGCACTTATGAGGATGTGCTGTTTTACTTTCTCCTCATCATGTTTAACTAGATGCAAAAATAAATAAAAGATAATAAATGAGTGTGTAGGTGTGTACCTGTATGTGAGAGAAAGAAAAGTGAACAACAGGGAGACAGAAAGAGTGCATACCTCTTAAATTCTTTGCACTGCAACAGGCATTTCATCAGTACACATTATCTCAAACAATAAGAAGTATGAAACTGTAATGTTTGGCATTACTGACTTCTGTCATTCTCAGTGATTTACTAGAAAATCAAATATTGTACAAGGGCCAAAGCAAAACTATGAGGTAATATCAGAGACTGTCTGCAAAATCAGAGATTGTTAAGAAGTATGGGCACTCTGCAATGCCGTCATTCTATTTTTTTTAGTCATTTGATCCCACTAAGACAGCTATGGTGTAGTCAGTCAACAAAGTGGCTGTGAATGCTGGGTATGTGTGTGTGTGTGTGTGTGTGTGTGTGTGTGTGTGTGTGTGTGTGTGTGTGTGTGTGTGTGTGTATATGTGTGTGTGTGTGTGTGTGTGTGTATGTGTGCATTTGTGCAAACACTGTGTTTGACTGTGTGTGACCGTGTGAGTCTTTGTGTGTTTATGTGTGTGAAACTTAGTGATGTGCAAAAATAAAGAAAACAAATAATAAAATAATACAAGGTTGAGACTGGACAAAATGTCTGTGGCTTCAGTCCTTCAATGGGTGTTATTTTCCTGATAATGCTCTCTGTATTGGGCATTATTGCTTGCTTAAAACCTATTTTCCACAGAAATGAGCAATAGTTGTTGGTTTTGTATATTTTTTTCCTCACACTGTGAGTATTTTACTATATCAAACTAAACAACAAACCAAACGGCTCGAACTTTTGTAGCAAAAAATGACAATTGGAGTAAATACTTTTTAGCGCTTTCTTCCACTTTATTTTAAATCATGGACTTCATCTTTCTGATGAAGTCCATGATTTAAAATAAAGTGGAAGAAAGCGCTAAAAAGTATTTACTCCAATTGTCATTTTTTGCTACAAAAGTTCGAGCCGTTTGGTTTGTTGTTTAGTTTTTCGTTTTCTGGCTAGTCCGGATTTATCTTTCTCAATATATATTTTACTATATCAGAAAATAGTTATCACTCACAAACTACAGCAATAGAGAAAAGGGAATAACGTTTAGGTCTCTCTCTTCTCCAGCTCTTCCATTACCTCTCAAATGTTCACTTTAAAACAGCTGTGAATGAAGAGATATTTTTCAATGAGGATGGATATCTGCCAGCTGCTAATTATGATATTGACAATTTTCAAAAGGGAAACAGGATTGCATATGCTATGCGTGTCGGACGTTACGACTGCAAAGAACATCCTGATGGGTGTCTGCGTATCAGTGATAAGGATATAATATGGAACGGTGGACATAAGCAGGTGAGGGAATATATTGTAGTTATTTAAGTCTCTCTAATTTTGTCTGTCTGTCTCTCTCTTTCTGTTATGTGCATATGTACTGCACAAATGCATATGTGCATGTTTGTCTGTTTGTGTGTGTATTTATCCTAAGTAATAACTGTCATATTGTTGGCATTGATCCTGCTCAACCCCAGGTAACCTGCCATAACTTAAATATCATTTCTGACTGATAAATGTTAATTAAACTGGCAGAAATGTTGTAAACTCAAACAGTTGTACTTACCTACCTATAAGTACTTCTGTGCAGGGCTGCTTTTACTAATTTAAAAATGTTTCTCCCTCATTACTCACTGTCTCTGCTGTAACCCTCTTTCTTAATCTAGAAACCCTTTTCATTACCCTATAATTCAACTTCCAGTTCTTTCCGCCATTAGTTTATTATGTGTCTTTGACACCTATAATTTCCTCACTTCATCTGACGGAGGCTGTCTAATTATGTAACAAAATAACCTAAATTCAAAAGTCATTCTTCAAAGAAACTCTTCATCAGACACCAGTACTAACTGGGTTCTCCTAAAGTTTCCAAATCACAACAGCAAACCACTGCTGAAAACTACAGCCTATCTGGCACCCCCTTCTTCCCTAAATAAATTCAGTCCACTCATCATTAACATCCTTAACTGTCCCCAAAATAATAACATAATAATTCTAGGTGATGTCCGTCTTAATTATCTTGGCTCTGCCTTTCATCCGAAATGGATACTTTCCTAGCAGACCTAAGTCTCCTTCACCTCATAAAAGAACCGACACTGCCTAACTTTAGATCCACAAAAAACTCCTTGCTCTACCTGATTACTGCTAAAATGCTAAACTCCATTTCCAGCTCCATCTCCAACATAAATATTCTGCCACCATCACTAATTGATGACTGCTCAATCACTTTTACAGTTATCAACCATCCTATAAAACTGCCACCAATATTAAAAACCTTCAGAAACCAATGTAGCACTGATATTGATAAAATCAACTTTCTCACAGCCCACAACTGGAACTAATATACTCAGAGTTAAAATAGGATCCTCCCAATCAGGATTTAAAACTATTACCACAAGTGTACCACAAGGATTTATTCTTGCCTCCATTAGCTTTGCCATATTAATAAGCAAACATACTGGAGACCTCCCAGTCTCCCAGTCATGCTCTATGCTGATGACATCGCCATTTACAGATCAGGTCACTTTCATACCAACATTCAATGCCAACTCTAGTCTGGCTTATATGAGCTTCAACAATTGCTTAAAAACCACAAACAACTTCTCAACCACACCAAGACCAAAATTATGCTTTTTGGAAATTCACAAAAAAATGTATTAGGCACCTGACTCTTTCTTTGAGTTACACAACCATTCCATAGAAACAAACCCCACTTTCAAAGGCACAGGATTATGGCTTAATCAATTGCTAAATGTCCACAATTTTCACATAGGCAAAGTGAGAGCCAAAATAAACTCCCTCCTTTTGTAGGCCAGAACAGCCATCAACAAAGGACATCTGTTTACTCTACTTGAATATGGACATCTAGTCTTCAGTTCTACCTTGAAGAAAAACATTGCCATACTCTAGACAATCTCTAATAGCATCTGCTGATTCATTACAAATGTATTTCTCTATGAGCATAATAGGCTCATTATTGTATACTACTCTAACAACCACTGGGGTCTTTATAAGCCTAACCATGCAACCCGAATGTATCCCATGAGTTATTGTGCCTTACAGGTTATTTTAATGGGTGTATGTTAGTTAGGGCATGCATAACTCTCAACTTCTCAGTGTAAGAAATCTGGACAAAGCCAGAAAGAATGGAGGAAGCAAAGGCCCAAAAATAGGGACAGAATTTAAATATTGCTCCTATAAACTTAGAAAGTTGCTAGAATAACAAGTTTTGCATCATTATGTATTCTATGAAGGATATAAAAACTTAAATTCAAATGTCTGTCATTATTTAGTATTATTTATTGTCTACAATCTTCAATAGTTTGCCAGAAAACCACAAATTTGATGAGGAACAGGCCAAAAATATGAGGCAAACATCTGGACATTCTTCAAAAATCTGTACAGTTGAGGTATGAGGGCTGACCATCAGAGACATAAGTGTCAAACCAGGAGTGGATTTCTGATTTCACATCCACTGGTCCAGGTTACTCTGGAGTAGGGTTAGGGAAGGGCTTTGCCTCTCATGGATCATAAGCCTATTCCAGAGAATGGGGATTCCCTGGGATACATACCTGTCCCTCCAACATGTCAACAAGTCACAAGCAAAGTTTAATGCCTTAGATCTAGTACATCTGGTACTGTTTGCTTTGTGGAGATGCAAAAAGCTCCATCAAAGCAGGATCCAAAGATGCTCTGCATGCCAGGCATAAGTTGTCTCTTAGCAGTCTGTAGGAAACAAAGAATGAAGATGGAGCTTTGAGACAAATTTCATAGGACATTGTATTTACCCCATGTTATTTTTATGGGGAACCTCTATGTAGGTTCCATTGTTGATGTGCCTGGCCAGGTACATACTGAAGGAGGTGTTATACTCAGTGATGAGTCTGATGATAGCTGTACAGTGGCACAATGACGTCCCTGGACCTTGATGCCACACCCTTACTTATAAGTTGAGTAATACAGAATGACTTTCTTATTACTTTAGACTCATTTGGTTGAAATCCAGGTTACTATCTACATGGATCCCCAAATCTCTGACTACTGTGTCTACTTTTAGGGGTGTTATATCAAAGAGGTAGTGTCACTGGGTGGCTGACGTCCCAAAAGATACTATTATGCATTTTTTGGCCTTTAGTTTTAAGCCATGGCTTTGGCAGCAGTCATTTGTCTGCGTCAGATCCAGTAGTATAGCTAGGGTGAGGCAAAAGGGACAACTGCCCCAGGTGTGAAGTGTTGGGGGTGCAATCACCAGATCTCGGTCCCTCTTTAATGCAATACTGACTTTCAAAAGACAGTATTGCGTTTGCAGTCAAACTTGAGTGCTGTAGTGCTCCAAGTGTGGTCTAAACTGTAGCAACTATTTGCTACAGTGTAACAAACAGTTTTCTGCAGTTTAAATGTAAAAAAATATATTTTTTACTAAACCCTGAACACTGTACTGCTTCAGGTAGGCAGGGTATAAACTGTAGCAACAGTATGCTACATTTGTAGCTAGCAGTTTGGTATAGTTTAAAAGAAGACAGCTTTTTTAACTTATTGCCCCAGTGGCACTCAGAAAGTTTGCACCATAACTTCCAGTAGGCAGAGCCTAAGTTTTTTGACAGACACAAATTATATCTTCCCATTTCAAACAAATGTTCATATTTCTGGAAACACAGTGGTTACTAAAGAAGCATAAAATAACAAATTCTTCATGACGGACTATTTTTATAGTGGCAGTATTCTTTAAGTTCTAGGTCTTAAATTGAATTTTGTAAATCAAAATAAATATGCTATTAAGTATATAATATTTTGTAAACAACTTACAATAACTCAGCGACCAGTCGATATACACAAATACTGTCAGCAGCATTTTGTTCATCCAGCTGAGAGCTTTCATATTAGGCAAAGCAGTTCTGTCTGTGTTACTTGTTTGTTGAGATATTTAGAAAAAACACAAACAGCAGTATGTAGAGCCAATAAAGCATGCACCTCAGACTTGAGAAATAAAACAACTTACTCTGAATAAATTGTCCCAAAAGGAATTTAATATTGGATTAACTGCTTTCATTTCACCACCACATGAAACTTCTTCAGAATAAAATTAGCCATAATAAAACAGTTTATATAACATCACCACTCCATTATTTGGCTAAAAAACATTTAAATCACAAAATTTCATTGGCTGACACATAAAAATCCTATGACCTAACTTAGTACAACCATGATACCTTAACCTGTGCATTTAAAAACATAATACACATAAACACCTAAAATAAAACATAATGCACATAAAAATTATACATATACTTTTTTTCTGAAGTACTAATATTAATATTAATAAGTCAAAGCTCTCATTTTCAGGGCAGGTATAATTGAAACATGAAACACAAACTTCAGCAGCCAATAATCATGTGATAACGAAACTTTATATTTACAGTTAACAAGAATAGCTATGGGTACCTCAGTGGCAAACACATACGCCAACTTAGTCCTTTATCAATGGGAACATAAATATCTGTACAGCAATATGAATCTTTCTACCTACATTAGTTTCCTCCAACGATTTGTAGATGACTGTTTGATTGTTTGGAATGGTACACTTCATGATCTGGATGTTTTTGTTGATTATTTGAATTCCACAACTGATTACCTGAAATTCAAGATGCAAGTATCTGAAAATATAATGTGTTACTTAGATGTAAAAATTCAGCTGAATGATGGAATTCTTAGCACTTCAGTCTATAAGAAGGATGTTAGCTGTTGCAAATATTTGCATTACAGTAGTATGCACGCCCCACATATTTTCAGAAGTGTGGTAAAATCACAATTTATTAGAACAAGCAGGCTCAATACAGATGATGATGTATTTAAATCTCAACTTGATGATTTGATAGTTGATTTTATTTCGAGTGGCTACGATGTTCAGCTACTTGATAAGCTTAGAACAGATATTTTAGAAGCTAGGAGGACTTACTTGAAACCTATTAGCTTTACTCAAGGGCATGCTATTTTGCCAACTATATCACAGAAAAATAATAACAGTAATAAAGAGATTACTTCAGTTAGATATATGACTACTTTTAATAGAAGAAGTAACCTAGTTAAACAAATTATTTCAAGAAATTGGATAATTTTATTAGCCTCAGACGAAATGAAAGTTATTGTGGGTGATAAACCATGTTTTTCCTATAGAAACATGAAGACTATCAAAAGTGTATTGTGTTATAAAGATTTTCATAAACCTAAGCCTATGACGTTGGCTACTAAGCATGGCACTTTTCAGTGTTTTAACTGTATTGCTTGTGTACAGATGTTTGGTAATGGTAGTGATATGTTCACACATCCTAGTACTGGTCAAGTATTTAATTTTAAAATTTCAGCCACTTGTAACACTTCAGGTGTTATTTATTTGGCTACGTGTAAATCCTGCACCTCGTTTTATGTAGGTAAAACTATTCGTAAGCTGAAAGATCGTGTTATTGACCATAATTCTGAAATCAGACGATGTTGTGAAAATAATGCACTATATAAGCATATCAATGCTCATGGCCCTGAACACTCATTTAAGTTTAGAGTTATTGATTTTAACTGCCCTAGTGCCAGGGGTGGAGATTTGAATAATTGCCTGGAGACTAAGGAATTTGAATGGATTTTAAGATAAGCTGCTGATTCACATCCAGGAATTAATAGCAAAGTTAGTTTAAAACCAATTTTAACTAAATTATGTAATATTATTAAGTGATTTTATAAAGTTTCATTATGTTGTTTGCACTTTATGATCTGTTATCACATGATTATTGGCTGCTGATCATGTGACTTTTTAGACCTGTATATAAGCTCTTAGTATGCTGACTTGATTGTATTAGTATTGAAGAAGGGTTCTGCCCGAAAGCTTTGCTTTTGCTATTAAAGTGTTTTTTCCTACAAGTTTGTGTTTCTGCTCTACGTTCTGCAGCTGGTTTTTTGGTCTATAATTGAAACATGGGCAAGCCCATTTTCAGCAGCGACTCAGGGAGAAAATCTTTAAATTATTACAAAACATTTTAAGAACAATAATTTTGCAGTCTTCAAAAATAAAGGAAAACACCTGCAGTTTCAATCATAACAAATTAGACATAATATAAAAACACTGGTTAAGAATCCATACAAGTTATATTACAATCATTTGATATTTACATAAATCTGACAGTCTGTAGAGAAATTAAAGGTAACTTAATCTAATACAAACAGGAAATGCAAGAGGAAGTGAAGGAAAAACAGGCGTATGGTATATTTAGAGAGAACATCAGTAAAGATACATTGATAGCAGTAAGGAAGTAAGTGTAGAAGGGAAAGTAAGGAGGAATAAGGAATGAAAAGGTACTTTTTCACATTTAGGGATATAGTTGATCATGGTCTTGAGTATGAAAAGAGACAAATTTTAGCTAGGAAGTTTTTTGGAGTGGTTTTGAAAGATGGGAGGGAGGGTATTGACTTGATAGTTCCAGGTAAGATGTTCCAGGCTTTAGCAATCTCGTACAAGTATGGACAATTCCCAGCAGATTTGCTAGGTTTGTAGACAGGAGTTTTTGGTCAGTGGATCACAAAGACTAACTGGGAACATAGTTGTGTAGATTTTTTTTTAGTGATGGACAAGTCGATGAATGCTGGATAATTTTATAGGTGGTAAGAAGCTGTGTAGGTGTTAGTTGATGTGGCAGTTCTATCTAATTTAGGCCTTTCAGTGCTGTGGATTCTGAAAGGGGTATATGCTTCATATTTAGCAGCTTTGTTACAGCATTATTCAGGTTTTAATTTTTGTGAAGGCCAGAGGTTAGTAAGGATGGGAGCACCATGAACATGAGTGGGGAGGTGATAGGTAGTGGCAAGTGTAGTTTTAGTTGTATCTGTGGAAACGTTTTTGGTTCTGTAAAACATCCCTAATTTTTTATGGTGTTTTCTTCTGCAATTTTGTATATGCAGGTCAAGTATAAGATTACCATCCACTATCACCCATCATAAATTGCTATGAGATGTGACTTCAGTGGTTGTATTGTCAAGTTTTTTTTTCATGAGAGAGGGATTTGGGGGAAAAAGTAGTATTTTTGTCTTCTTTGGGTTGAGCATGAGTTGTGACTTATGAAGTCATGTTTCACTGGCTGTTAAAGCTTCCTGAGTAATTTTTTTGGAGGTGTACCATGTGCCACATGTGCAAATGAGAGTGGAAACATCTGCATATTGTATTAGGGTGGCCTGTAGTGTGGAAGTATAGATGGTGTTGGTGAGAATGTTAAGGAGGACGGGACCAAGGCTAGAGCCTTGTGGTACACTGGTGTGACTGGGAGGTAAGGAGAGAGTGTGGAGTGACATTTTACTGACTGATACCTACTCCATAGGTATCTTTTGAACCACAGAAGTGTGGGCTGAAAGACACCTAGTGAGGGCCTTTGAACTAGAAGTTTGCTGTGACAACTGTGTTGAAGGTTTGAGACAAGTACAGAAATAAGGAAGAGACTAAAAAATATAAAATTTTGTGGAAGGAGGGTCATGGCAGGGCACAGAAATCTGGCCTGAATGACTGGTGTGGGGGGTGTCTTGCATCTTGTAGGTGTGCCTGGAGAAGGAATGGCCTTATTTTTTTCCATCTTCTAGTGGAAGAGCCGGGGAGGCATAGATCTAACTGTAATAAGTTGATTACTACAATATAGTGGTTGCCTAATTACTGTAAATACTTTTTTATTACAATAAACTTTCTGTTTTTTTCTTTTTGCTTTCCACTTGAAGAGCTGTGGGGGTAGAGTGCTGGATCATGGCTTGAAGAGCTGTGGGGGTAGAGTGCTGGATCATGGCTTGAAGAGCTGTGGGGGTAGAGTGCTGGATCATGGCTTGAAGAGCTGTGGGGGTAGAGTGCTGGATCATGGCTTGAAGAGCTGTGGGGGTAGAGTGCTGGATCATGGCTTGAAGAGCTGTGGGGGTAGAGTGCTGGATCATGGCTTGAAGAGCTGTGGGGTAGAGTGGTGGATCATGGCTTGAAGAGCTGTGGGGTAGAGTGCTGGATCATGGCTTGAAGAGCTGTGGGGCAGAGTGCTGGATCATGGCTTGAAGGGCTGTGGGGGGAGAGAGCTGGATCATGACTTGTGGAGGTGTGGGGTGAGTGTGTTGGATCATGGTTTGAAGAGCTGTGGGGTAGAGTGCTGGATCATGGCTTGAAGAGCTGTGGGGTAGAGTGCTGGATCATGGCTTGAAGAGCTGTGGGGTAGAGTGCTGGATCATGGCTTGAAGAGCTGTGGGGTAGAGTGCTGGATCATGGCTTGAAGAGCTGTGGGGTAGAGTGCTGGATCATGGCTTGAAGAGCTGTGGGGTAGAGTGCTGGATCATGGCTTGAAGAGCTGTGGGGGTAGAGTGCTGGATCATGGCTTGAAGAGCTGTGGGGGTAGAGTGCTGGATCATGGCTTGAAGAGCTGTGGGGGTAGAGTGCTGGATCATGGCTTGAAGAGCTGTGGGGGTAGAGTGCTGGATCATGGCTTGAAGAGCTGTGGGAGTAGAGTGCTGGATCATGGCTTGAAGAGCTGTGGGGGTAGAGTGCTGGATCATGGCTTGAAAAGCTGTGGGGGTAGAGTGCTGGATCATGGCCTGAAGAGCTGTGGGGGTAGAGTGCTGGATCATGGCTTGAAGAGCTGTGGGGGTAGAGTGCTGGATCATGGCTTGAAGAGCTGTGGGGGTAGAGTGCTGGATCATGGCTTGAAGAGCTGTGGGGGTAGAGTGCTGGATCATGGCTTGAAGAGCTGTGGGGGTAGAGTGCTGGATCATGGCTTGAAGAGCTGTGGGGTAGAGTGCTGGATCGTGGCTTGGAGAGCTGTGGGGGTAGAGTGCTGGATCATGGCTTGAAGAGCTGTGGGGGTAGAGTGCTGGATCATGGCTTGAAGAGCTGTGGGGGTAGAGTGCTGGATCATGGTACTGGCACAGGGGACCGGTTTGCACCTGCTGTACTTCTGGTTAGACCTTCCTGTAAGATGTTAGTATTTTGGAGCTTTCTGTGATGCATTGCATCACCCTAGAAAAACAAATGGCTACTATTAAACTAATATCAGAAGTCTACAATTAACATAATTCAGAACGCAACTCAAAAAGCACTTCTTCATCCAAGCCAAATGTTGCTTAACATTCACTACTAATTCAGAACACAACTCAAAAAGCACTTCTTCATCCAAGCCAAATGTTCCAGCTTCAGCAGAGGAAATACAATCTAACACCCTATCCCTGCCTCGGAAATTAACATTTACTACTAATTCAGAACACAACTCAAAAAGCACTTCTTCATCCAAGCCAAATGTTCCAGCTTCAACAGAGGAAATACAATTTAACACCCTATCCCTGCCTCGGAAATTAACATTTACTACTAATTCAGAATGCAACTCAAAAAGCACTTCTTCATCCAAGCCAAATGTTTCAGCTTCAACAGAGGAAATACAATTTAACACCCTATCCCTGCCTCGGAAATTAACATTTACTACTAATTCAGAATGCAACTCAAAAAGCACTTCTTCATCCAAGCCAAATGTTCCAGCTTCAACAGAGGAAATATAATCTAACACCCTATCCCTGCCTCGGAAATTAACATTTACTACTAATTCAGAATGCAACTCAAAAAGCACTTCTTCATCCAAGCCAAATGTTCCAGCTTCAGCAGAGGAAATATAATCTAATACCCTATCCCTGCCTTCTTTCCAAGTCTCTTCTACTCTCTCAGATTTACAAAAGTTTGATCTACTTTAGAAACTAATATACCATGCATTACATTCTGGTTGATTGTACATTGTACTGTGTTTGTTCACTAGAATGTATATACACATTTTTCTTCTGTGCAACTAGTTTGAACTACTCTGTTGTTGCTTACATTTCTGTATTATTTTTTATTTGTGAAATTGGTCAGTATTAATCAGTGAACTACACCAATAAACAACTACAAATAAATAAATAAATCTCAAGCACTTGAAGGAAATGACAGAAAGATAATACTATCTAGCAGCGGTTGCAACATTTAAACATTTTCCATACAGCAATATCCATCTAAAGTGCATAGGGCACTAACAATATACAGTATTTTAACCTTCTTTATTTTATGTAACAAACTTAAGTAAGTACTTGACAAGCTGAATTACACTGCCTGTGCTTGTACCTGCACTCTCACCTTGTGTGTAACTTGTAGACCCCCCCCCAACTGAACAGATAGCTGACTTTATCTCCTTGTATACTTTTTACTTTATTGCTGTTTATATTTCTTTTCTCCACTCTTCCCCTGACACTTTAGTGTACAGCTTTGTCTGGTAAGGTCTCTGCATAACATTAAACTCTTCTTCACATTGTATATTGCCCTTTACAATAAAAACAGTAACTCAGCTCTTTTAATTTCATCTAGGGTAGCCTGTAAGCTGCTTCCAATATTTTACCTCAAGTACCTGTGTGATTCTTGCTGATTCTTTTCTGCACCTCCCCATCACTAGTGTGGGCTAGCCCACTCCATTCCATTCTTGCGGTCACTACGCTCCCCTACCCTACCCCCTATTCCCACCCACCCATTAACTACTACTACATTTATTTTATCTTAACTACACCTACAGCCTCCATTTTACCCTATCAACAACTACATACCACCGTAATATATTCACTAGTTTCTCCACTAATTCAGTCTACCTTCAGTTCCTACCCACCAATAAACCGCTCTATCTTACCTATTACATCACCTCTATCTCACTACCCCACCTCACAACTTCCCCAACACAATCCTATCAATCAAGCAATCCTCTAATTAATCTATATGCTTTTAGTTTACCTCATCTATTCACCAGTTAAGCTTAGAAAAAAAGTTAGCCCTCTAGTCCTTAAACTACAATACATTTCTCTACTGCACCATTTCTCACAATGTTACTCTTCACAATACCCCTCTTAACTCTGCTCTTCCTACTCACTCATTTAATATCTTACCATACTCAGTTAACTATGACCTACACCTCACCTCACCAATCACCCCACTTCCCTCATACCCCATAATCCATTGATTAACTTTGACATCACACCAAACATATTTAATACCACAGATGCAGTGCTCTTTCTATACAGGTATGCACATCATCCTACTACCCCCAGCACCAACCACCCCCTTCTCTTCATACCCCAACAATCTACTGATTAACTTTGACATTGCAACAAACCTATTTAATACCACCATTGCAGTGCTCTTCCCATACAGGTATGCATATCATCCTACTACCCTTAGCACCAACCACCCCACTTCACTTCATACCCCACAATCTGCTGATTAACTCTGACATCACAGCAAAACTATTTAATACCACCAACACAGTACTCTTCCATACAGGTATGCACCTCATCCTACTACCCCCCAGCTAACTCTAAAATATATCAGACTATCACTTAAATACTCAAACTCACTATTTTACTCATTGTCACAAATCCTCGCCCCCAAAACACCCAAAAGGACTCTAACAATCTGACTCTCTCACACGCTCATATTTCAACAACTCTAACACATAAAGGATCAGACCTACTGCTCCTCAGTATGAATCTTAGGAGCCTATCAACTAAAATACATGAATTACTTACCTGTCTATCAGTCTGCTTCCTGACATAGCAATCCTAACTGAAACCTGGTTAAAACCTGCAATAACTGACAATCAAATTTTACTCCCCCAGTTGCAGTGTCCACAGACTACACAGACTAAACAAATGTGGTGGAGGTATAGCTGTTATTTACAAAAATATACTTAAACTAGCACATCTAGAACTAAACCCATCAGAACTTAACAACACTGAGATACAATATAGCTGACTTGAAATAAATCCCAATAAACACCAAACTATTACAGCACTTTACATCCCTCCTGCTAATAACCTGATGACAACTGAAGATTTACTCCACTGGTCATCCTTAGCATTCCCACAGGAAACTATAATAATGGGAGATCTTAATACCAACTGGTCCACCTGTACCTCAGACAACCCCTCTACCTTCATTAACCTGTACAAATTCTCCCAAATAATAGAATGTCCAATCAGAATTAAAAAAAAAAACTGCAATAGACAGTCAATTCTAGATTGGATCCTAACCAATAAACCCTCCCAAACCTATAAATCAGGCTGGATGCCTGAAAGTATTAGTGACCATCTCCCTACCTATTTGCTCAGATGACTACACCCCACCCAAAATATTATATATAGACAAATCCACAACAGAGTTTTTCTCCTCATACTTTTGCATACATCCTCTAGCAATGTGACTGGACCCCACTAAGATCATTATTCCTGGATTCTGTCATAGATTACTACAATAACACATTCCTAGACATATTAAATAGCCTAGCACCGACTAGAACTATAAGGGTAAGATCTAATTATGCACCCAGACTTACAAAAGACACAAAACAGCTACTCAAACTTAGAGATAAAGCCTGGTCACAATATCAAGCCAACAAAAAACAAACAACCTTAAATTCCTACCGGCAACTAAAAAATAAAGCCAAAAGCCAGATGAAGATTGATAAACAAACATACTATGATATCATCCAACTGAGAAAGTAACAATCCACAAAAATTTTGGACTGCCATAAAATAACTTCTACAACCAGGGGAATCCTCAACTCCAGCTCCTTCAACTACAAATACAGCAAACAGTATAGCAACTCAATTTAATATGTATTTACCAACTACATACTATCAGTAACCAAAAAATAACAATATTGACCCTTTAATCATACCAGTAGAAACCAATAATACTACTAATACCTTTTCCTTGAAACCTATTCCAACCAGTATCATAAAAAATGCTTAACAAACTGAAGCGCACATCACTAGTTGCTGCTGGTAGATTACCTACAGAATACCTGAAACTGGCTGCAGACACTATCTCCTACTTGGTCTCTATATTAATCAATTGCTCTGTCACATAACAATATGTTCCTAAAATTTGGAAAATATCCCAACTCATCCCATTACATAAAGGTGGTAGCTATACAGAGCTCCCAAACTACAGACCAATACCTATTCTGTCTTCTCTATCCAAAATTCTAGAAAGATGCATTCACACCCAGCTCATGATTTACCTGCTATGCAGCAATCTACTAATACCCAGCACAGTTTCCAACCCAATCATAGCACAACTAATGCTCTTCAGAGTTCCACCAATACAACCAACTACTTCAAAAATAAAGGCCACCTCATTTCTTTTGTCTTCCTAGACATGTCCAAAGTATTTGATACAGTGCCCAATCAAAAACATTGTATTGAACTGTTATCCCTAAACCTCAGCCATTCAGTCCTTGCATGCTTTCATAACTACCTATCCAAAATAGCAAAATCATCTCTCCTCTCTTCTTTCTGTCACAATGGGAGTTCCACAGGGCTCTATCCTGGGGACTCTCTTTGTCAGAATCTTTACTAATAAACTCCACACTGCTACCCACATCACCTCCATCGTACAGCATTCAGAAGACTCAATGCTTGGCTGTGGTGCACCCACCCTCCCTCAACTCCAAGACATAACCCAACAATCATTCTCTGCAGTAGAATCTTGGCTGTCTAACTCACAACTAATCCTTAATCATAACAAAACTAAACTAATGTTCCTCTCAAGCAGTAAATCCCCAGATAGTCGATCCTCCTTTCTTATCTACTCATCCAATAACACCAAGCTAAACACTGTACCTCCTGAAAAGCTGCTCAGCACAACAATAGATAACAGATGAACTCTGACAAACACCTATCTGTAATCATTAAAAATGTACACAAAAAAAGACAAACCCCTATCTCTAATAATTAAAAATGTACACAAAAAAGACAAACACCTATGTCTAATCATTAAAAATGTACACAAAAAAGACAAATACCTATCTATAATCATTAAAAATGTACACAAAAAAGACAAACACCTATCTCTAATCATTAAAAATGTACACAAAAAAGACAAACAC
The DNA here is from genome assembly GCF_019279795.1 of Protopterus annectens. Classification (NCBI taxonomy): domain Eukaryota; kingdom Metazoa; phylum Chordata; order Ceratodontiformes; family Protopteridae; genus Protopterus; species Protopterus annectens. Next base: position 101,480,719 of record NC_056735.1, read on the forward strand.
ATATCTCTAATCATTAAAATGTACACAAAAAAGACAAACACCTATCTGTATTCATTAAAAATGTGCACAAAAAAGACAAACACCTATGTCTAATCATTAAAAAATGTACACAAAAAAGACAAACACCTATCTCTAATCATTAAAATGTACACAAAAAAGACAAACATCTATGTCTAATCATTAAAAATGTACACAAAAAAAGACAAACACCTATGTGTAATCATTAAAAATGTACACAAAAAAAGACAAACACCTATCTCTAATAATTAAAAATGTACACAAAAAAAAGACAAACACCTATCTCTAATCGTTAAAAATGTACACAAAAAAGACAAACACCTATCTCTAATCATTAAAAATGTACACAAAAAAGACAAACACCTATCTCTAATCATTAAAAATGTACACAAAAAAGACGAACACCTACCTCTAATCGTTAAAAATGTACACAAAAAAGACAAACACCTATCTCTAATCATTAAAAATGTGCACACAAAAAGACAAACACCTATCTCTAATCATTAAAAATGTACACAAAAAAAAGACAAACACATATGTCTAATCATTAAAAATGTACACAAAAAAAAGACAAACACCTATCTCTAATAATTAAAAATGTACACAAAAAAGATAAACACCTATGTCTAATCATTAAAAATGTACACAAAAAAGACAAACACCTATCTCTAATCATTAAAAATGGACACAAAAAAGACAAACACCTATGTCTAATCATTAAAAATGTACACAAAAAAGAAAAACACCTATCTCCAATCATTAAAAAATGTACACAAAAAAGACAAACACCTATCTCTAATCATTCAAATGTACACAAAAAAGACAAACACCTATGTCTAATCATTAAAAATGTACACAAAAAAAGACAAACACCTATGTCTAATCATTAAAAATGTACACAAAAAAGACAAACACCTATCTCTAATCATTAAAAATGTACACAAAAAAAAGACAAACACCTATCTCTAAACATTAAAAATGTACACAAAAAAGACAAACACCTATCTTTAATCATTAAAAATGTACACAAAAAAAAGACAAACACCCATCTCTAATCATTAAAAATGTACACAAAAATTTAGGTTCTCTGTACAGAATCAAATCATAACCAATCAAATCCACTAGACAATACATTGCCAGGACTTACCTACTCTCCACCCTGTTTACACCTCTCCTGTCTTTACTAACCTAAAAAAAAAACTAACAACCTTCCATGACAAAATAGCCAGATTTCCCAAAAACATAAATAATGACAAAGAAGAATGCTGCCAAATAAATAAATTCAAGTCCAGTTTTAATCACAATCCCATAAAAACTGGTTAGCATTTTCATTCACAAACTTTCTAAAATGAACTTTTTCAAACCAAGCTGTCACATCACATGACTAGAATTTATAACCAACTCCAATAACATATTCATTAGCTAGATAAAAATGACATCACACATATATTTTAACTAATACAGTACCGGCACAAAACTGCTATTAGTTTAAAACAAGTTAACACCTAAAATTCAAAGGTCAAAGTAGAACAGTTAAGAATGAAGTACCTCTAAACAGTAGACATGCAAAATATGTAGGTAAACACAAGAGGCAACACTACAACTATCGAAGCTGACCGTTTATTGAAAACAGACTAAAAATAAAAATATAAAAATATTGGAACAAGTGAGTGCTTTCATGTTGAACAGAATGCTTCTTCAGACTGAATGGATGCACACAGTGCTCTCAATTAAATATAAATCAATGACCTGGGTATGCCCAATCAAAAACAACATTCAATTAAAAACAGCATCCACTCAAAGCCTGTGACAGTATCATATAAATAAGCTAACCTTCTTAGCATAAAAACTGTGTCTATATCACATTATCTAAATTTTACTACATCGAATCAATAAAGGTCGAACTTTATTGATCGAAGTAGTAAAATTTCAAATATCGTAAAAAAATAAATCACTATAAAAAAAAAACTAACTAGTGTAGGCAAGCCCCCCTGCACCCCCACACCCCCCTACTTAAATATACTAACTCCGAGACAGCACTACATTGAGATAAATGGAACTCTCCCCCTTACGGAGATTTCCATTTACCTGCGCGATGTTCTGGACTTTTGACATTGGCGTGCCAACAATATCGTACTCGATATTGTCGGCTTACGACAATGTGAACTAGACCCTAAAAAAGCTAATCAATATAAAACATAAAACATATATTTACAAACACTTCTAAAGCACTGACAGACTTGTTAAAATATTCAGAAAACACAGAAATAATTAATTATTGGATACAAAAAAGGGGCTGCAAAGCAGTTCTATAGTCTCTAACTAAATAAAACATATATTTAAAACACCCTAAAAAACATAATGTAATATTAAAATGTGATATGTGAAGATAAAAACCACTAATCACTAAAACATCTCAATAAAAGTATTAATATCATCTAAAAAATGTGCACTATACAATAAAAAATACATAAAAAAATGTGTAAAATAACATATGTGCGCTCCACTGGATTTGCATAAAAACACCAAGTAAAAAATCCAACACTGAATCTGTCTAATGAGCAGAAGGTCGTTCAGCTAAGAACAATTTCAGGGAAACCTTATCATTGAGCCCATGGGCTTCATCAGCTTGTAACCTCATAATCCATTTACCCTCTTGCTTTTCAGTATGATTCCTGATGTCTCCTAATCTAACTGTTTTGTTAATCAATTCTAATGCAAGAAAGGTAAACCTATGGGTTGTATCATTGTTCATTACATGTTTAGCTAACGCATTACTATCATCATCCTTATTAATGGCGTATATATGTTCTCTAACCCATTCCCTTAAGGTTCTATTGGGTTTGCCTACAAAAAAGGAGGTACATTTCTGGCATACCACTAAGTATATCAGATCTCTTGATCTACAATTTGCAAAATGTTCAAAAGTATATATATATTTCTTGCATCAGGATGAACAAATGTGTTGTCACTAGCCATATAAAGGCATTGATTGCAATTTCTGCAGGGAAAAGTTCCTTTCCTCACTGAATGTATTCTTTCTTTCTTTCTTGCTGCTGTCTTTTCAATGACTTTGTGTTCTTGTAGTAGAACCTAGGTGTATCACCCACAACTTCCGTAATCTTTTCATCAATAGTATATTCCAATTCCTATTAATAATCTCTGGTATCTTTTTATTATTATTGGTGAATAGAATAACTAACCTATTCACCACTGTCACTGTGCTACTGCCTCTTCTCCCTTGACTGTTCGCACTATTATTCCTTTTAATGTAAGGTTTACCCTGTCCCTCTCTAACTATTCACCACTGTCGCTGGGCTACTGCCTCTTCTCCCTTGATTATTCACACTATTATTCCTTTTAATGTAAGGTTTATCTTGTCCCTCTCTACTAGTGACAGTGTTATCAAATAACCTTTAACGTTTGTTAACGTTTCCTGAAAAATGTCATCATGGCTTGTTAGCCTTGAAGATCTCAAAGCCTGACTCAACTATATTGTGATAAATATGTGGAGGATGCATACTATTGCGATGTAACAAGTTGTTCTTCTTACAGCTTTCCTGAACATTTCTGTGTGAATGACATTTCCTGCTTTGCATAATAGCACATCAAGAAACTCAATCCAATCAAAGGACCAGTTGCCCATGAAAGACAAAAAGGTTGTGCCATTGCATTGATATATTCAATAAATTCATTCAACTTATCTACTGTGCTTCCCCAAACAAGAAAAATATCAACAAAACATCTATAATATTTAATGTAACTACTGTATTGTGTGTGTGGTCGTTAAATTTAGAATTGAGGGACCTACTTTGGCAAATTAAACTAAATGCATTTTCATTTGCTGATTTGACTAAAAATTGTTCTTTGAGGTGTATTCTTAGACTGAAAGTCTTACAAAGATGATATGGTTTGCCACTTGTGTAATGTTAGGTGTTAACTTGTTTTAAACTAATAGCAGTTTTGTGCTGGTACAGTATTAGTTAAAATATATGTGTGATGTCATTTTTATCTAGCTACTGAATATGTTATTGGGGTTGGTTATAAATTTTAGTCATGTGATGTGACAGCTTGGTTTTAAAAAGTTCATTTTGGAAAGTTTGTGAATGAAAGCGCTAACCAATGTTTATGGGATTGTGATTAAAACTGGACTTGAATTTATTTATTTGGCAGCATTCTTCTTTGTCTTCATTCTTCGTGTTTTGGGAAGTTTGCATTGTCTGTGTTCTATTTACTAAAATAGCCAGATTCGCCACTAATTCCCTGTACAGATCCCACAACTGTGTTGCATTACTGCAACTCATCTGGTTAGAATCGCCTAATCACTTAACCTACACCCAACTCACAACTGCCCACACCATGATTTACAAATCTGATAAATGTCCATCTCTTCAAAATCTACTACAACCTGACTTGAATAAAATGTAACTTAGATCTTCTGACCAATTTCTTCTGCAAGTTATTAAATCAAATAACAATTTAAGAGACTCTCTGTGCTCCAATCATGTCTTGAGAACTTGGATCTCTATCCCTCAGCATACCTTAAATGTAGCTAACACCTCCCAATTCAAACAACTTCTAAAGTCTCACTTAGCTGACTTATTGATTTTTTCATGCTCATATCCAGGTTAAACAGCATTTTCTATTAGTTATCTATACTGTAGCCTTCATTGTAGAGTTTTAGTCCCTCCATAGAAATTCATTGTCTTACTTATCTCAAACTATCCAATCTAGCTGACCTCTTTCCTCTCCCTAGAACCCACAGTAACTAAAACATGTCCATCTATATATTTCTTAATCACTTCTAGCCATAACTCACCTTATCATATTCCATACATTGTATCATACACTCTGCTAACCTAGCCTTCTTAGCGCTTTTCTTCGTAGCCTCACCCAACACCCATCTACTGACTCTTTGTGTCCTTCTCCATGTATGTTCCATGCATGTCTCTAAGCCTCACCCAACACCCATCTACTGACTCTTTGCTTCCTTCTTTATGTATGTTCCATACATATCTGTAACAACTAAACTAGCCATAGCTACTATGCCTTCACTCTGTTACATACACTAAAAATGAATATCTTCTAGCTAGTGTATGCAAATTAAACATGTGACATGCAATCAATTTGGATCATCCACTGAATACATTTTATTATGCATAGTTAACCTGTTATGTATATCTTATGTTTGCTTTGAAATTAATAATTACTCTACTGTTGTCTATAATGTAACATTACTTTGTCTTTGGAGCTTTTCTCCCCAGGCCTCTGCTGAAAATGACTTCTGCCCAGTCGGACCTTCCCGGTAAACAAATGTCAAATAAATAAATAAATAAATAATAAAATACAGCTATTCCACTACCACTTTTTCACGTAAGTACATATATACATACAAACATACGTACAAATATTTCAGGTATGGGCAATAATGCCCTTCTACCTCGCCAATATACCAAAACAGTTATTCCCATAAGAAGGGTCCAGGTTGTTCTTAAAAATATCTGAACTAGTGCTTGCTTAATGTAATTTGGTAGTCTATTCCATGCATCAACTGCTGTGTTAGAAACCAAATTAGTACACTTCACATTTGTATAGGTTTTTTAATATAGGTTGTCTAATGACTCTCTACTATTTGTGATAACCCAAGCATTCATAGAAGTACTTGTCTATAAATGCCCTATTTTCCTGAACAAGGTCTCCTATTAAATGTCTGTATGAGACACTGTACAAATTCAGATATTTTATCTTTGCATAATAGCTTCCATTTTCATCCATGATGCTGTTGGTATATTTTCACTGTACTATTTTCCAATTTACACATACTCGTTTTCTTATAAGGTTTCAATATTCATATTTCATACTCAAGCTTGTGTCCAGTGCAACTAAAAAACAATGATTTCATCTGTCATTCAGCTATCCAGAATTTTATAAATAATTATATGGCATTGAAGAATATCATAATGATTTATATAAGATACTTGTGCTACAAATGTATTAGAAATGTATGTCATGTGTATATCAAACTGCTTGTACAGATACGTGTGTTGAAAAAGTATTTGCAAAGTGCTATTTGAAATGTAACCACAGTGTGCCCTATTGGAAGAGAACAGAAATTTACATGCACTATTGTAACTGTTTAAATGTATATATTTTAACAGTGGAAACTGGAATACAGGAGGCTAACTTCAGAAAAATAACTGAAATTAAATTACTTTATGGCTAGGCCATAAAAGATGGTATCTTTCAGTTTTCAATGCAGCAAGATGTACAATGAATGTGCTAAGAAACTTTCTGTATTGTCTTTAGGGTGAATTCATTATTAGTCTTGAAAGCATGAAATAATGCAATTGTTTTATGACTTCCAGCATATGCCAGAGATCTGAGGAGAAGCCCCTGCCTGTACATTTTTCCAGGTAGATGCTAAATACTGCCAGCTTCATCAATGGTTGTTTGGCCTGGGAACTAGCAGTCAGATGATAAAAAAATATGTCATTCTGCAAGCTATCCCAGAAGTAATATTTTTAGATATTAATTTGAGAAGTCTCTTAGTGAGACAGAACATTTTGCATTCTGTCTTGGAACTGACAACAACTAGAAGATCCATTCACCACATCTGCCATGCTCTATTAGTAAGTTCTTAGGTTATAGTAATTCTCTTAGATACAGTCAGGAAAACAGGAAAACTTAGTTTATATATTTTTCTTTATTTGACACTGTTCTGCAATGTTGCTTTAAATATTTCCTGTGGTTTTGAACTCTGATGTCATTGTGAATATATATTTAGTAGTGCCTTGTTCTTTTATTATTTATTATTAAATATATTTAAACCTTTCATTGTCACTGATCTGTGTAGAGATATTTAAGTTTTGAGAGTACTTGCATATTTATTTGGTGACACTGTGTGGGCCACTCCTAACAGCTTTTTTATTGGGCATACTTCCATTTGTGTTAATGTTAATATTACACAGTAAGATTGGACATCCTTTGTTAAGGGTCTTAAAATAGCTGATAAGGAGTGACTGGTGGCAGTAATAACTACTTTTTCGTCAGGGGAGAAGGGGGCATAGCTAGTAAACCTGTGCAGTGTTTCCCAGTTGTGTGCATGTGTGTGTGTGTGCGTGTGTGCATGTGTGTGTGCATGTGTGTGCGTGTGTGTGCGTGTGTGTGCGTGTGTGTGCGTGTGTGTGTGTGTGTAAATCAAACCTCAAAGTGTGTGTGTGTCAGCTACTTGGGCAGGGACATGAAGCACTGGTTGGGCAGAGAAGGTGCTGAGGATCTTGGCTTGGTCACTCAGCAGAGATTTTTATCTCCATAGCTGTGCCAGTGGGATGTCTTATTTGGGATCTGGAGGAAGAAAAGGAAACCAGCTCCAGACTGACTGTAGTCTCTGTGTGCTGTTAAGGGAAATTGATGCAGAGAGCTGCATCTGGAAATAATGTGTGTGTACCTGTCATCCTCCCAGTGAACGTCCCCCACTGGTGCCAGTGATGAGGACTGAGGCTCTTTGATTACTGACCCAGTGGTGGGTCATCACATCATCATTTCTCATTTCTTAGACTTTATGAATATGTTTTATGCAATATGTAATAATATAATAATCATTAATCAATTGGGTGATATGATTATATAAACTCAAAGCTGGATCTACCCATACATCCAGGTCCTTAAACAAATCTATAGTTTCATTCACCTTGTGCTGTATTAAGTATTCACCTCTTAATTTATGTCTTCCAAGTCTCCTATGCTTAATTTCATCTTTACTATGTTACACCTTCCTAATAAGATGGGGTTTAATAACCTACTCTCTTTTTTTTTTTCAAAACAGGTTTATTGTTTTAACATATAAGAGAAATATCATAACAATTTTATACAAGTAATTAAAAATAGGTATTATTATGATATTCAACAAAACAACTAAAGTATTTACAAAGACATCCACTACAATCAGATCAATTAATTAAACTAAAATACCGTGCTATTGAAATTAGAATTTTTTTAACAAATTTTGTAAATTACCCCATACAATATATTAAGATGTTTTTCTAGTTGTTCTTGTCCTAATTGTGTTTATTTCCATATGGCACATTATATTCATAACATTTTTAAATTCATTGAACGAAGGAGGTGTATCTGAAATCCAATTTCTAGTTATTATTTTCCTAGCCACTGCTAGAATAGACCATAACAAGGGAAGCTTAACCTTTTTAATACTTTGAGGTACAGGTGTGTTGAATAATATAAGAGATTTAGAAATAATGAAATTATCTGTAAACAGAGCCTGCAAAAATTCATTAATTGACTTCCAGTATTCTTTCAATTTTATACAGTCATAAAACATATGAGCCCAGTCAGCATTAATTTCTACATTACATCTCTTACATAAATTATCTTTATTATTTATTTTATTCATCATCAAAGGTGTATAAAAATATCTATGTAAAAATTTCCATGTATAAAGTCTCCAGACAATGGAAGACGTAGTTCTATAAGCAGATTCCAATATATATTGTTTATCTTGTTGATTTGGTGGGTCCCCATTAATAGAAGTGAAATAATTCCAGTATGAATCTACACTGTAAAAAGTTTCTTGTCTGATAATTTTATGTATGTATGAAATATACCTTTATCAGAAACTTTATGTTGTAAATTTAATATCAAGTAATCAATCAGTGTTGGAATAGATTCTTTAACTGTTATAGACATTAGATCTATTTTATTAATGAGATGTTGTCTAAAGGTCTGAACCTCTAACCAGCAAGTTTCTCTTAGATCAAATTCTTGTTTTAAGAAATCTAGATTTTTAACTTTATTATCAGATATCAACTGATACCAGTACTTTAGATCATTATCTATAGCTAAATGAGTTCTTTCAGAAGTAGATGACAAAAGCATACCCTGAGTATACATTATAGGGAATACAATAAAATTCCATTCCCTATACTTAGGGTGCATGAATATAAAGTTACGATAGTTAATAATAATATTTAATGGGTAACAAACCATATGTTTAGGTGTAATAGGTGAAGTACAAAATTCCTTTAGTAACCATAACATGGAGTTATTTACAATCATATTTTTATGTGTTAAGGAGATTTTCATGAAGTGCATACTAATTAGCTCCCAATAATCTTTCCATTTTGCAACATATGACTGATCTATTAATAAAGCAATAACTTTTACAATAGAAGAGATAGTATATAAATTAAAGTCTGGAAAAGAAATACCCCCTTGAGACCAGCTATTAGTATGTTTCTTTAATGCAATCCTAGGTCTATTAGGTGCCCATAGGAAATTTAACATTAGTGTATTCAGTTTCTTGATAATTATTTTTGTAGGTGGAAGTATTATTGATTGTATTAAGTATAAAATCTTGGGGAATATTATCATTTTAATAATTGTAAGTCTCTCCTCCATAGTAAAAACATATTATTCCAGGTATTAAAAAGATTTTGTATATTAAGAAAACAGTTATTATAATTATTATATATAATAGATTTAATATCTTTAGATAGTATTATACCTAAATAAGTTATCTGACCTGAATTGGGTACATATTTAGTAAAATCACTAATGAGAATATTTTTTGTGTATATATAGGTAGCATTTTAGTTTTTCTTCATTGAATATTAAACCAGAAATACTTTTAAAATTCATCATTTTATCAAATAGAGACTGCATAGAAGAATTAGATCCTGCTGATGTAATTAGAACATCATCTGCAAGAAGTTGAATTTTGGATGTTGTATTTTCATCTATTTCAAAACCCTCTATGTCAGTACTGTTTCTGATCAAATTAGCCCAAGGCTCCATTACTAAAGTGAATAATAGTGGAGAAAGTGGACATCCTTGTTTTGTACCTTTAAGAATGGGTATTTTTGTGAAACATATGTTCCTACCTTAATATAAGCCAACGTTCCTTTGTATAAATGCTCAATTAGATTTACAAATGCATCTGAGAAGTTTGTGCACTTCAGTAAGGTAAACAGATAGTCCCAACTTACTGAATCAAATGCTGAACTTATATCAAGACTAATAAGTGTTAAATCTTTCTTTTTCCTATTTGCAAAATCAATTAATGTTAAAGTTCTTCTTATATTATCAAAAGTATTTCTATTTACAATGAAGCCTGTCTGATCTATATCTATAATGCCGGAATGATTGTCTTCAATCTATCAGCAAAAATACTCATAAACATTTTATAATCAACATTAAGTAATGAGATGGGCCGATATGAAGAACATCTAGTTGGATCTTTATTAGATTTTAAAATTGGCGAAATAAATGTATATTGCCAAGATGGGGGGGGTTATTAACTCAGTTTGGGCCAAAATAAAAACCTTATGTATTAATGAATATGTACTTTTAGAAAGGATTTTATATATCTCTGGTATAATACCATCATTACCCGGTGCTTTGTTTGATTTAAGCTTATTTATTTGTGTAATAACTTCTGTATATGAAATACTCTTGTCCAATAGTTTAATCTGTTGTTTATTAAGCTTTTTATTCATGTTTGTGGTTATAAACTCCTTTATTTTATCTTTAGGTTCCATGTTAATGTTATTATGGTTAATTTTGTGAAAGTGATTTCTAAATTCATCTAGTATTTCTGGTATACTAGAAACATTCTTCTTTTTCCTTAGAGAAAAGATTTCTTTGATATGGTTTTGTTTATTCAACCTTTTTGTTTCATTTTTAAGTCTATGTAAGTATTTGGGGCTTATTGAATAAGAGAAAAACTTGTATTTCTCTAAAGTTATTTTAACTTTATGAGTTAAAATTTCTTTGTATTTCTCATTTAGTTTGTTTATTTCTTCAATAACTTTCTTGTCCATAATATTTTCTTTATTATTATGTTTATAAGAGTCTAATTTACTTTGAATATCTAACAATTCCTTATCCCAAGATTTCCTTTTATTATTATACCATCTGATACTTTGTCCATATAGATATGATTTTAAGGCATACCAAACATAAACAATGAAGACTTCAGGAGTATTATTTATGTCTAAAAAATGTTTTACTTCTGAAAGTATATATTCTTTATAGTCTTTTAGTTGAGTTAAGTATGCTGGTATCCTTTTGATCTGAACATTATGAGTATTTTTTATCATGAATTCAAAAACAATTGAATTATGATCAGATATAGGACATGAAATGATTTTGGAATTAATTAAATCTGTTACCATCTGGTTAGAAATAAAGACCCTATCTATTTTTGAATAAGTTTTGTATCTGTTAGAAAAAAGGTGTATGGTAATGATTTTGAATCTATCTGATTATTAATATCATTGAAATGATAAGAATTAGCAAAATCATTTAAATGTTTTGCATTAGATGTAATTCTTCTTTTCCCTATAGTGGTAGTATCGCTTTCATGTAGTATACAATTAAAGTCACCAGCTAAAATAATATCTCCTATAGAGAATGATATGATCTTATCAAGATGATGTTTCACTGTATTAATACCAATTCCAGGTATCCAATTTACATTAATTAAAGTGTAAGTCTTCCCATTAATTTGTATTGTAACCATACAAAACATTCCTTTGTCATCCTGATAAGACTTAATGGTTTTAGGAATGGGCATACTTTTATTCCATAAAATAGCCACTCCTCTTTTTTCTGAGTGTGCTCTGAACTAACCAATACTGTATATTTGTTTGTGGCTAGTTTATCAATATCTTTTTTCAAGAGATGGGTTTCTTGCAGGAAGACTAAGTTGGCCTTATGTAAATTAATGTATCTTATTAGGCTTGCCCTTTTACACGGATTATTCAATCCATTAATGTTTAAAGAAATTCCTTTTAAAGATGTCATTTGGCATTTTTAAAACTCAAGAATCTTATGATCAAAATAACAAATAACAAGATAAATAATGTTACATCTCCTCCTTTAGGTGTACCTTTAAATATAGCTGTATTTATTGAATCTCTTATGGGATTTTGTATAGGATTCAATTTTGTTTGTAGTGACAATGAGTGTACAAAATATATTGTGGATGTCAAAACTATATACAAATAACAATGAACAAGTGAAAATAATGTAAGGATTAAACCTTGCATCCAGCCTGGAGTTATAAACTCCAACTTAGAGTAGTATTTACCTCTCAAGTTAACCCCCTACCCTAAGCAGCAGTACCTCAGCTACCACCTTATCAATTTAATACTAGTTATATTTAACTGAGATTAACAGTTTTCAATTCAATTATCTAGCAAGACAAGACTACACATTTGGTAAAACAGCATCATATAAACTAAAATATTTTTTTTTTTTTAAAACTGTTCATACTACTATATACATCTATGTAATATAAAACACTTGTATTCAAATAGCATTCAAATAATCTTGATGCTAGAAATCAAGAGGAGAGAAAAATAAGTTCTAACATTGATTTAAATCAAAAACTTTGGCTAATATGATTCAGACATTACATTTATTAAGATGCATCTATTTTCTGTCATGTAAATGCAATTAACAGCTTCCAAAAAAAACTTGAATTGCTTGTATATGAGCATTTACTCAAACTCATTATTGTCAATAGAATAAAATATTGTATTCATAGAAATTGTTATAAATCATACTGCATAGTTATGCAGATTCTCAGAAACACTTGCATTATTGTAAAAAAAAAAGAAGCCATCACACACACACACACACACACACACACACACACACACACACACACACACACACACACACACACACACACATATATATATATATATCTGATCTCACTGAGTTGTGTCCTTGCTGAGCACTATCCTACTTGCTGTCCCTACAATAAATCTGTCTGCTTTATACAAAATAATGCACAGCAAACACATTTTAGTAACCAGATTTTACAACCATGCTATACTACTGCTTTAAAATATATCACATGACAATTTCTTCCAGAATAGAGTTATAAAATTATTTATGCTTGTCAATCAGATGAATTAAATGAGTTATAGTAATGTATATGTTTGGAACACAAGTTTTTAACACAGATTATTATGCTGCTGTTAAGTAGATTTTCAAAAACACTTGAATAAATGTTTCATTTTCTATGCCTTCTAAAATAAGACATTTACTTACTACAAGAAACTGCATCATTTAAACTCATTATAACTGACATATTTTATGAATTATAACATAGATATTTAAGTAATTATATATAATAACTCACATTTAGATGTTAAAGAGTTCATTTTCCTTCACATAGTCGCATTTGCATCATTTCTATTTCCTGGTAGAGTATTCTTCCTGAATCTGTGATGTGTCAGTGTGATATCTAGGTCAAAGGTTAGATTAACTGCTTTCAGCTTCTCTGTGAGAATTCTGAGAGTTGAAGCTTTTGAAGTAGCTCATGGACACTGTGCATGAGACAGCCCACATCCCAGATTGTCTCCCTTAACATTTTGGCGGGAAACTTATTAAAAACTAGTGACAAACATTCATTTAGCAGTGTAAATGCATCTAAACATGACAAAACCTTCACAATGTATTTTACAGGTTATTACAGCCTCTATGTAAGTGAAATTAAGCCCAAAATTATTAATAAGTAATAAAACTCAATATTTTTGTCCCAACTCAATTTTTATGCAAATCTTATTATTTACTGTGTCTATATGATCAAAAGCATTTCTATATATTAATAAAGAAAAGAAAAAGAGAGTAGAAAATAAAAGGGTGTAAGGCAGAAATAAAAAAAATGTGAGAGAAAGCTATAAGAAGTATATACAATGGAATATTACTTACTGTTTATATTAATAGAGTTAAAAATAAAACATATTATTTACTATTATTTAGTTCTAATTATTATTAGTTAAAGCATGACAGATTATTTACAAACAAGCATAAGCAGTATAATCAAGAAAGTATAATTAGGAATAGCATTTGAAGAACATATAAACTTTTTACAAGGAATAAATATGTTATTATTCTATTAATCATATTTTCATTACTCTTCTCTCCCTGCCCTCCCCCACCCTTTTCCCACTACATAAACCAAATAGAATGTCATTGTTTAAACAAAAAAAAGAAGAAAAGGAGAAGAAAAAAAAAAGATAAAGAAAAAAATGTATCAAATTACTGACCTTACTTCTCTTTTTCAGAAAGAGAAACAAATTGAATCATAGCTTTCCATTAAATCTTCAGATATTTTGACTGGTTATGAAACAAAACATTTCTTTGCACACAGAGAATAACTTTGATTAAATCTTTTTCAAAATATCTGTGGCTTTCTGGAAATGCAGGAACTATATTTAAAAAGATTAATAATTAAATAAAATGATGAGAGAGAAAAAAAACATAGAACAAATCATTTGTTTTTTAGTCTCTTCTTCTTCTCTGAAGTCTTCCACGAAGTTTCAGTTGCCAGTCTCTTTAATGAAGGACTAGCCCATTCCATTTCCTCTATTTTATCCAAAATCTTATTTTTTTTGATAAACAGTAAAGCAGAGTCTAAGTCATCGAAAATTTTAGGACCATCAGGAAGGAAGATTTTAAGCTTGGCAGGAAACAGAAGATATGTTTTAAACTGTGCTTTTTTAAGCTCCCTTATTAGTGGCAGAAAAACTTTTCTTTTAGCTATTACCATGGAAGAATAGTCATTGTCAAAACGCACAGTTGTCTCATTAATCTTAACAGGAGCTTTAGCCCAAGCAGATTTAAGAACCATCTCTTTATCAAAAGATGATAGAAATCTAACTATAACTGATCTAGGATATTTTTTGTTAGAGTTAGTATTAGCTATAGATCTATGTGCTCTTTCGATACCAAAAGAGAATGCTTCTGGTAAGTCTAAAGTTTTAGGGAGCCATGTTGTTAAAAAAGAAGTAACATTGTTACCTTCAATATTTTCTGGCAGTCAAAACTCCTAATGTTATTGCACCTAGATCTATTTTCCAGGTCATCCAGCTTTGTTTGTAAATGTGTATTTTGTTTCAGCCGAAACTCAATGTTGATTTCCTCTTCTTGTATTCTATTTTCCATGTCATTCACAGCTTCTTCTATGCCTGTCATCTGGATCTTCTGTTGTTGCAGGTCTGTATGTAACAGGTCTATTTGTTTTGTAGTTTTTTCAATGAAGGTATCTATTTTAGTATCCATTTTATCCATCTTAGCAGTAAGTTGCTGGACTATAATTATCAGAGACTGAAGTTCTTTCTTGATGCTGGAGTCTTGAGAATTTGTCTTACTGGAACTCATTTCAGACTGATAAACTGACAGGAAAATTTCCAAAGTGATTTCTGACAGGAATATTGTTAAGATTTCCTTTCTTTTTTAGATATAGTTCAAGAACTATATAAAACAAACATATTTAGAAAGAAAATTACTTCAAAAATTAATTTTTTAAGTAATTAATTCCTGTCAGTGTAATGAAATTGGTGGAGCTGAAGAAATCTGCTGCTATCCTGTGTTCATCCTTGGCCACGCCCCAATAACCTACTCTCTGATGCTTTCAACTGTTTTCCAAATCTGTGCACCCTGGTGTTTCCCTTCTAGTGTTACTAGTTGTCTCTAGCTCATTTATCTTGGTCTTGTATTCCTGTATTGCCCATTTTCTTACAATCACAATTTTATTAAGATTGCACTGCTTCTAGCTGAACTTTCCAAATCTTTAATCGATAAAAATTGCTGCTCTGTCTATATATTCTGTGACTAGGATATGTGCATCACTGAATAACAGAAATTTAGTTTTCCTGTTTCCTTGTCTCTTGTTCTCTTCTAGCAACTCTGTCACTTCCTTTGTCAGAATGTCCATAGTTGAGATCGATAGGCATGGACAGAGTGCTGGACATCCCTGTCTTGTTCCCCTTCATATTTGAATGTTGTCCATATATTATGCATTTACTTTTATTCTTTCTGTAAGGATGTTGTATGCATCTCTCACTCATCCATGGTGTTTAACACGAGGGGTCAACTGAGTGAGTCAATTGTTTTATATCTAAAAAGATAATTCCTGTTGTCTTCCTTCAGTTCTTGCTTTGTCTCTACATAAAATTGAACTCAGGTGATTGCTGAAACCTTTAGCTTTATGCACCCCAGCTGCCCATCCTGTATGCACTTAGGTAGTAACTTTGAAATCTCTTCCATAATATAATATACTAGCTACTGTCATCTTAGCTATATTATTCAATAAAATAAGTCTTAATCTCCTTAATTCTGTTGGTTCCTCTTTTTCTTTTGCAATTACTGCAGTTTCAAAACCACATAATGTTTCAAAGAATTCCCTCCCTGCCTCACTAGGCTGTATATCATGTGAGTACTTCCTTTATCTTTCCAATCACTATCTTATAAAATTCAATGAGGTACCTGTCCTTCCCACCACATTTCCCCCAATAAGGTTTTATTAACCTTCAACGTACAATGCCACAGCTTCATCCCCCTCCTCTCATTTGTTGAGCTATCCTTGCTGTACATTCTTTGAAAGTGCTCATTGATTTCTGTCTTATTTTCTCTTCTGATGCTTTTTTACCACCTGTGTGGCTTTGCCTTAATATGCCATATTAGTCCAAATTTTCCTTTACCCTCTGTACTAATAGTGTTACAAGTTTTACTCTGACAACCCCCATGTAAGTGTCTTTTGTTCCTTTTCAAATCTAGTAATTTTCAGTCCTTCTAATGTTGTATTCTGTGGGTTCTCCATCCAGCCCCCCATTTTACCCCATACTTTATATATGTTTTTGTACCCCTAAAACCATTTTTCTATCTTTTTATACTTTCCAACCTTGTTTTCTTGTTCCTTTCAGCCTCCTGCCAACCACACCCTCTCAATTCTGCCTTGACTCCAGCCTACCATTGCACTTTCAATTCTGTATGTCCTTCTTGGTTTACCTTTATTATTCCTTTACCACTTTTAAGTTTCTCCTGTTTTCTTCTGTTCTCCATGTTGAGGTGTCCAGCCCCTGGTCACCTTTGTTGTTCATTTATCATTTCCTTTATACCCTTAGTACTACTAGAATGTGGCCTGATATTGCTGCTTATTTAATCTCAACTTTGTGACTTTTTTATTTTGTTTTATCAAAAGTGATCTAATCTACTCCCCTCTTCCATTTCTCCCTTAGAATATGCAAGTTACTTTCATTCTTCTTGCCTCATAAACTGCCTTTCTTCTTGCCTCTAATACAAAATATTTGTCCATCCCCTTTTTTCATCTCCATATTAATCCTTGTGCCCTAATGCTTTTCTCTTTCTTTCTACCCTTCCCTTTCTGTTTAGTCCTTAAGGTGAAATTATAATACTTCCTCTGCATGCCATCCTGGTTTTCTGTCTATTTTCTTACCATTGCTTAAAGAATTTCTGAAATATCTTGTCACTGATTCCCTTGGGTCCACAGATATTACTAGTTTTCCAATTTTGTCCTTGTATTTTCCCTTCACAGATGATGAGGCTTAAATCTTTATTCCTGTATACACTGTCTTTTTTTACCATCAGATGTTTCTTAAATCTCTTACACCTTATCTTATATGATCGGTCATTCCTTTCAGATATTCCCTAACATTTTACCATAGTTCCTTAATGTTGGTTTCATTTGCTTTAGTAGCCACATGTTCCTCTCCTGCACATTTGCTTATAATTCCAGATATATTTATTGGCTAGTTCGACTTACACATTCCATATCATTAATTACAACTGCTCTACTATACCTTGGTATAGACTAGAAGACATCCCTTCCTTTTGCCCCCCACCCCATATGCCTTTGGGTGCCTTTTGCACAGCCCCCATGTTTATCTTCTGCTTATTACCTTAACCCAGCCTTCCCACCTCCTGCATTTCTGAGGACTTAAACAGTTCTGCTCTTCCGATCCTGTCTTCAATTTGATATCTTCTCCTCCTTTCTTTGCCTCTACGCCTCTGCTCTGGGATGTACCTTTACTCCCCCACACCCATTTTGCTGCTCCATTTGCCACTCCTGAGGATACTCTTCCTCATCTGTTTTCTTTGCTTTATGTCATTTTAATGGCGGCTGTAGGACAAAATTCGTTATGTATAATTAATCTGTATAAAGTCTATGTATCCTTTTATTACAACAGATGGATAGTTGGATCACTCTCTCACCAACTCTTCCACCTCCTTTCTCAATCTCTGTTGAGGGACAACATTCATTATGTATAATTAATCTGTATAAAGTCTAAGTATCATTTTATTACAACAGTTGGATAGTCGGATCACTCTCTGTCACCAAGTTTTCCACCTCCTTTCTCAATCTCTGTTGAGGTACGACATATGTATAATTAATCTGTGTAAAGTCTACTTATCCTTTTATTACAAACAGTTGGATAGTCAGATCACTGTCTCTCACCAACTCTTTTACTTCCTTTCTCATTCTCTGTTGAGGGACATCATTCGTTATGTATAATTAATCTGTATAAAGATTATGTATCCTTTTATTACAAAAGTTGGATAGTCAGATCACTCTCTCTCACCAACTCTTCCACCTCCTTTCTCATTCTCTGTTGAGGGCCAACATTCATTATGTATAAATAGTCTGTATACAGTCCATGTATCCGTTTATTACAACAGTTGGATAGTCAGATGACTTGCTTTCACCAACTCTTACACCTCCCTTCTCATTGTCTGTTGAGTGACAATATTCATTATGTATAATTAATCTGTATAAATTCCACGTATCCGTTTATTAAAACAGTTATATAGTTGGATCAATCTCTCTCTTACCAACTCTTCCACCTATTATCACATTCCCTGTTGTGGGACAACATTCATTATGTATAATTAGTCTGCATAAAGTCTGTGTATCCTTTTATTGCAACAGTTGGATAGTCGGATCACTCTCTCTGTCACCAACTCGTTTACCTCCTTTCTGATTCTTTGTTGAGGGACAACATTCATTATGTATAATTAATCTGTATAAAGTCTATGTATCCATTTATTACAGCAGTTGGATAGTCAGAACACCCTCTCTCACAAACCCTTCCACCTCGTTTCTCATTCTTTGTTGAGGGCCAACATTCATTATGTATAATTAATCTGTACAAAGTCTGTGTATCCTTTTTTACAACAGTTGGATAGTCAGATCACTCTCTCTCACCATCTCTTCCACATCCTTTCTAATTCTCTGTTGAGGGAAAACTTTCATTATGTATAACTAAAATGTATAAAGGCTATGTATCCTTTTACTGCAACAGTCGGATTGTCGGATCACTCTCTCTCACAAACTCTTCCACCTCCTTTCTCATTCTCTGTTGAGGGCCAACATTCATTATGTATAATTAGTCTGTATACAGTCCATGTATCCGTTTATTACAACAGTTGGATAGTCAGATCACTTGCTTTCACCAACTCTTACACCTCCCTTCTCATTGTCTGTTGAGTGACAATATTCATTATGTATAATTAATCTGTATAAATTCCACGTATCCGTTTATTAAAACAGTTATATAGTTGGATCAATCTCTCTCTTACCAACTCTTCCACCTATTATCACATTCCCTGTTGTGGGACAACATTCATTATGTATAATTAGTCTGCATAAAGTCTGTGTATCCTTTTATTGCAACAGTTGGATAGTCGGATCACTCTCTCTCTCACCAACTCATTTACCTCCTTTCTGATTCTTTGTTGAGGGACAACATTCATTATGTATAATTAATCTGTATAAAGTCTATGTATCCATTTATTACAGCAGTTGGATAGTCAGAACACCCTCTCTCACAAACCCTTCCACCTCGTTTCTCATTCTTTGTTGAGGGCCAACATTCATTATGTATAATTAATCTGTACAAAGTCTGTGTATCCTTTTTTACAACAGTTGGATAGTCAGATCACTCTCTCTCACCATCTCTTCCACATCCTTTCTAATTCTCTGTTGAGGGAAAACTTTCATTATGTATAACTAAAATGTATAAAGGCTATGTATCCTTTTACTGCAACAGTTGGATTGTCGGATCACTCTCTCTCACAAACTCTTCCACCTCCTTTCTAATTCTCTGTTGAGGGACAACACTCATTATGTATAATTAAACTATATGAAGTCTATTTATTCGTTTATTACAACAGTTGGATAGTCGGATCACTCTCTCTCTCATCAGCTCTTCCACCTCTTTTCTCATTCTCTGTTGAGGGACAACATTCATTATGTATAATTAAGCTCTATAAAGTCTATGTATCCTTTTATTACAATAGTTGGATAGTCGGATCACTCTCTCTCACCAACTCTTCCACCTCCTTTCTCATTCTTTGTTGAGGGACAACATTAATTATGTATAATTAATTTGTATGAAGTCGATGTATCCTTTTATTACAAAATATGGATAGTCGGATCACTCTCTCTCACTAACTCTTTTACGTCCTTTCTCATTCTCTGTTCAGGGACAACATTCATTATGTATAATTAATCTGTATAAAGTCTATGCATCCTTTTATTACGGCAGTTCGATGGTCGGATCACTCTCTTTAACCAACCCTTCCACCTCCATTCTCATTTGCTGTTGAGGGTCAACATTCATTATGTATAATTAATCTGCATAAATTCTTTTTATCCTTTTATTACAGCAGTTGGATAGTCAGATAACTCTCTCTCACCAACTCTTCCACCACCCTTCTCATTTTCTGTTGAGGGCCAACATTCATTATGTATAATTAATCTGTATAAAGTCTATGTATCCTTTTATTACAACAATTGGATAGTCCGATCACTCTCTCTCACCATCTCTTCCACCTCCTTTCTCATTCTCTGTTTATGAACAATATTCATTATGTATAATTAATCTGTATAAAGTTTATGTATCCTTTTATTACAACAGTTGTATAGTCTGATCACTCTCTCTCACCAACTCTTCCACCTCCTTTCTCCATCTCTGTTGAGGGACAACATTCACCATGTATAATTAATCTGTATAAAGTCTATGTATCCTTTTATTTCAACAGTTGGATAGTTGGATCACTCTCGCTCACCAACTGTTTTACCTCCTTTCTCATTATCTGTTGAGGGACAACATTCATCATGTATAATTAATCTGTATAAAGTCTATGTATCCTTTTATTACAACAATTGGATAGTTGGATCACTTGCTTTCATCAACTCTTTCACCTCCTTTCTCATTCCCTGTTGAGGGACAAAATTCATTATGTATAATTAATCTGAATGAAATCTATGTATCCTTTTATTACAACAGTTGGATAGTTGGATCACTCTCTCTCTCACAAACCCGTCCACCTCCTTTCTCATTCTCTGTTGAGGGACAACATTCATTATGTATAATTAGTCTGTATAAAGTCGATGTATCCTTTTATTATAACAATTGGATAGTCAAATCACTCTCTGTCACCAAGTCTTCTACCTCCTTTCTTATTCTCTGTTGCAGGATAATATTCATTATGTATAATTAATCTGTATAAAGTCAATGTATCCTTTTATTACAAGAGTTGGATAGTTGGATCACTCTCTCTCTCACAAACCCTTCCACCTCCTTTCTCATTCTCTGTTGAGGGACAACATTCATTATGTATAATTAGTCTGTATAAAGTCGATGTATCCTTTTATTACAACAATTGGATAGTCGGATCACTCTCTCTCACCAACTTTTTCTGCTCCTTTCTCATTCTCTGTTGAGGGACAACATTCATTATGTATAATTAGTCTGTATAAAGTTGATGTATCCTTTTATTACAACAATTTGATAGTCAAATCACTCTCTGTCACCAAGTTTACTACCTCCTTTCTTATTCTCTGTTGCAGGATAATATTCATTATGTATAATTAATCTGTATAAAGTCAATGTATCCTTTTATTACAACAATTGGATAGTCGGATCCCTCTCTCTCACCAAGTCTTCCAGCTCCTTTCTCATTCTCTGTTGCGGGACAACATTCATTATGTATTATTAGTCTGTATAAAGTCTATGTATCCTTTTATACAACAGTTGGATAGTCGGATCACTCTCTCTAACCAACCTTTCCACCTCCTTTCTCATTCTCTGTTGAGGGACAACATTCATCATGTATATATTATCTATATAAAGTTAATGTATCATTTTATTACAACAGTTGGATAGTCGGATCACCCTCTTTCTCACCAACTCTTACACCTACTTTCTCATTCTCTGTTAAGGGACAACATTCATTATGTATAATTAATCTGTATAAAGTCTTTGCATCCTTTTATTACAACAGTTAGATAGTCGGATCACCCTCTTTCTCACCAACTCTTCCACCTCCTTTCTCATTTTCTCTTGAGGGACAACATTCATTATGTATAATTAATCTCTATAAAGTCTATGTATCCTTTTATTACAACAGTTTTATAGTCGGATCACTCTCTCTCTCACCAACTGGTTTACCCCCTGTCTCATTCTCTGTTGTGGGACAACATTCGTTATGTATAATTAATCTGTATAAAGTCTACGTATCCTTTTATTACAACAGTTGGATAGTTGGATCACTCACTCTAACCAACCCTTCAACCTCCTTTCTCATTCTCTGTTGAGGGACAACATTCATTATGTATAATTAATCTGTATAAAGTCTATGTATCCTTTTATAACAAAAGTTAGATAGTCAGATCACTCTCTCACCACCTCTTCCACCTCCTTTCTTACTCTCTGTTGAGGTACAACATTCATTATGTATAATTCATCTCTACAAAGTCCATGTATCCCAACAGGTGGATAGTCGGATCACTCTCTCTCACCAACTCTTCCACCTCCTTTCTCATTCTCTCTTGAGGGACAACATTCATTATGTATAATTAGTCTGTATACAGTCCATGTATCCATTTATTACAAAAGTTGGATAGTCGGATCACTCTCTCTCACCAACTCTTACACCTCCTTTCTCATTCTCTCTTGAGGGACAACATTCATTATGTATAATTAATCTGTATGAAGTCTATGTATCCTTTTCTTACAACAGTTGTATCACTCGCTCAACAATCCTAACACCTCCTTTCTCATTCTCTGTTGGGGGACAACATTCATTATATATAATTAATCTGTATGAATGTTGTCCCTCAACAGAGAAGGGAGGGTGGCCTAATCGTTAAGGTGTTTGCCTTACAAACACAAGGTGCAGGGTGTGAGTCTCACAAGAGATAATTGGCTAGGCTTAAAATGGCTTGCAAGGGCAGTTAGCCTAGTACTAACCTATGAACCTATGAATAAAGTCTATGTATCCATTTACTACAACAGTTGGATAGTCGGATCACTCTCTCTCACCTCCTCTTCCAACTACTTTCTCATTCTCTGTTGAGGGACAACATTCATTATGTATAATTAATCCTTATAAAGTTAATGTATCATTTTACTACAACAGTTGGATAGTCGGATCACTCTCTCTCACCAACTCTTCCACCTCCTTTCTCATTCTCTGTTGAGGGACAATATTCATTATGTATAATTAATCTGTATAAAGTCAATGTAGCCTTTTCTTACAACAGTTGGATAGTTGGATCACTCGCTCTCACCAACTCTACCACCTCCTTTCTCATTCTCTGTTGCGGGACAACATTCATTATGTATATTTATTCTGTACAAAGTCGATGTATCCTTTTATTACAGCAGTTGGATAGTCAGATCACTTTCTCTGACCCACTCTTCCACCTCTTTTCCCATACTCTGTTGAGGGACAACATTCATTATGTATAATTAATCTCTATAAAGTCTATGTATCATTTTATTACAACGGTTGCATAGTCGGATCACTCTCTCTCACCACTTCTTTTACTTCCTTTCTCATTCTCTGTTAAGGGACACATTCGTTATGTATAATTAATCTGTATAAAGTCTATGTATCCTTTTATTACAACAGCTGGATTGTCGGATCACTCTCTCTCACCAACTCTTACACCTCCTTTTTCATTCTCCGTTGAGGGACAACATTCATTATGTATAATTAATCTGTATAAAGTCTATGTATCCTTTTATTACAACAGCTGGATTGTCGGATCACTCTCTCTCACCAACTCTTACACTTCCTTTCTCATTCTCCGTTGAGGGACAACATTCATTATGTATAATTAATCTGTACAAAGTCTATGTATCCTTTTATTACAGCAGTTGGATAGTCGGATCGCTCTCTCTACCCAACCCTTCCACCTTTTTTCTCATTCTCTGTTGTGGGACAAAATTCATTATGTGTTATTAATCTGAATGAAGTCTATGTATCCTTTTATTACAACAGTTGGATAGTCGGATCGCTCTCCCTCACCAAATCTTCCACCTCCTTTCTCGTTCTCTGTTGAGGGACAACATTC
Organism: Protopterus annectens; assembly: GCF_019279795.1. NCBI lineage: Eukaryota > Metazoa > Chordata > Ceratodontiformes > Protopteridae > Protopterus > Protopterus annectens. Next base: position 101,504,933 of record NC_056735.1, read on the forward strand.
ATTATGTATAATTAATCTGTATAAAGTCTAGCTATCCTTTTATTACAACAGTTGGATAGTCGGATCACTCTCTCTCACCCACTCTTACACCTCCTTTCTCATTCTCTGTTGTGGGACAAAATTCATTATCTGTTATTAATCTGAATGAAGTCTATGTATCAAACACTAATAAAACCAAAAACTGTGACAAACTTAAAAAACCAAAATAACGAATGCAAGCTGGAGCAGACGAATAAAGAACACAGTTTAATATGAGCGCTTTCGGAAAAGGCGATGCTTCTCCTTCATTAGATAACACCAGTTGGATAGTCAGATCCCTTCTATATCACCAACTCTTCCACCTCCTTTCGCATTCTCTGTTGAGGGACAACATTCATTATGTATAATTAATCTGTACAAAGTCTATGTCTCCTTTTATTACAACAGTTGCATAGTCGGATCACTGTCTCTCACCACTTCTTTTACTTCCTTTCTCATTCTCTGTTGAGGGACAACATTCATCATGTATAACTAATCTGTATAAAGTCTATGTATCCTTTTATTACAATAGTTGGATAGTCGGATCACTCTCTCTCACCAACGCTTCCACCTCCTTTCTCATTCCCTGTTGAGGTTCAACGTTCATTATGTATTATTCGTCTGTATAAAGTCTATGCATCCTTTTATACAACAGTTGGATAACCGGATCACTCTCTGTCACCAGCTCTTCCACCTCCTTTCTCATTCTCTGTTGAGGTTCAACGTTCATTATGTATAATTAATCTGTATAAAGTCTATGTATCCTTTTATTACAACAGTTGGATAGTCGGATCACTCTCTCTCACCACTTCTTTTACTTCCTTTCTCATTCTCTGTTGAGGGACAACATTCATCATGTATAATTAATCTGTATAAAGTCTATGTATCCTTTTATTACAACAGTTGGATAGTCGGATCACTCTCTCACCAACTCTTCCACCTCCTTTCTCATTCCCTGTTGAGGGACAACATTCATTATGTATAATTAATCTGTATAAAGTCTATGTATCCTTTTATACAACAGATGGATAGTCGGATCACTCTCTCACCAACTCTTCCACCTCCTTTCTCATTCCCTGTTGAGGGACAACATTCATTATGTATAATTAATCTGTATAAAGTCTATGTATCCTTTTATTACAGCAGTTGGATAGTCGGATCACTCTCTCACCAGCTCTTCCACCTCCTTTCTCGTTCTCTGTTGAGGTTCAATGTTCATTATGTATAATTCATCTGTATAAAGTCTAAGTATCATTTTATTACAACAGTTGGATAATCGGATCGCTCTCTCTCACCAACTCTTCCACCTCCTTTCTCCTTCTCTGTTGAGGTTCAACGTTCATTATGTATAATTCATCTGTATAAAGTCGATGTATCCTTTTATTACAGCAGTTGGATAGTCGAATCACTCTCTCTAACCAACTTATACACCTCCTTTCTCATTCTCTGTTGAGGTTCAACGTTCATTATGTATAATTCATCTGTATAAAGTCGATGTATCCTTTTATTACAGCAGTTGGATAGTCGAATCACTCTCTCTAACCAACTTATACACCTCCTTTCTCATTCTCTGTTGAGGGACAACATTCATTATGTATAATTCATCTGTATAAAGTCGATGTATCCTTTTATTACAGCAGTTGGATAGTTGAATCACTCTCTCTCACCAGCTCTTCCACCTCCTTTCTCATTCCCTGTTGAGGGACAACATTCATTATGTATAATTCATCTGTATAAAGTCGATGTATCCTTTTATTACAACAGATGGATAATCGGATCACTCTCTCTCACCAACGCTTCCACCTCCTTTCTCATTTCCTGTTGAGGGACAACATTCATTATGTATAATTCATCTGTATAAAGTCGATGTATCCTTTTATTACAACAGATGGATAATCTGATCGCTCTCTCTCACCAGCTCTTCCACCTCCTTTCTCGTTCTCTGTGGTTCTGCTTTCATTTCTCTTTATTTGTCCTTCCCTTCCTGTATCACACTCTCATGTTTCATTCTAACAATTAATGGTATAAGAGGGATTAAAACCCAGTGAAACAAATAATGGCAGAATGCTCTTTAATCCTTAGTGGCCTGCCTTGCTTTATTTATTTACTTTGAAAGTCCGACTTGGAATGAAGCCAATTTTCAGTGGTGGCGTGGGAAGAAACACTCCAGATGCACGTCTTCATAGGGTTCAGGCACCTAGGCAGTGAGACATTTCCCTGTTGTACATTTGACGGAGGACACATGGCTGAAGTGACATTCAGCTGCAGAGAAATATGGCTGTTTGCAAACTCCCTGTGGGCAAAGAGAAGCACACACTGCCATGCTCACAGCTTTAATTGCCAAATGCATGGCAGCAGAAGAAGTAATGAGTGTTGTGCTTAGTGTACAGTACACACTTATATAACTACAACACATAGAAGTGTGCTACAGCATGGAGGAAATCTTGCAGGCTACTGTAGTCACATTTATGCTCCATTATGCGTTTTAGGTAATGTTTTCTAGACACTGTGAAGGGGATAGTGGTCCACACACTCCAATTATAAAGGCACTGCCCATTGTGCACTGCATTTTTACTGCCACTGGTATGCCCTCCGGCCAGCCTGGTGCTGATGCCTACCATATTGCCTGCTGTCTCATGTTCCCATGGGGACCATAGACATTGTTTTCCCCCTGTGCATTTGGTTATTAAAGCTGTGAGCATGGCAGTGTGTTCTTCATTTTGCCCACAGGGAATTTACAAACAGCCATATTTCTGTGCAGCTGACTGTCACTTCAGCCATGTGTCCCCCGTCAAATGTACCACAGGGAAATGTCTCGCTGCCTAGGCGCCTGAACCCGTCTTCATAACATTGCAGGAAACTGGAGCACCCAGAGGAAACCCACAGGTATGCAGCGAGGACAGACAAACTCTACAACGAAGGCACTCCAGTCAAGAATCAAACCAGAAAACCTCTTGCTGTGAAGTGACAAAGCAACTCCTGCACCACTGCCCAATCCGAAATGCACATCATTTCTGTACATATACTTTTCACCAAGGTTATTAGATTTCCGCCATACTTTCCTTGAATGGCATTAAAAGCATCACTAATTTCACACAATCAGCTGCACAAATCCCATTCTTTTTATCCGTATTTCTTGGTGCAGCTCAGGTGCAGGCAGGAATGCTGAGTGTGCCCATTGTAGGGGATGTGACATGCTGACTTGGATGCAAAACATGATTGATCCTTAGTGGAGGCCAGGGACATGTGGGAGGCATTTTCCTCATAGCGATCGGTGTTTTGCTGAGATGCCGAGGAAGCTCACATGGTTCATGTCACATGACATGTGTGTGCAAGGCCAGATTTTAAGGTTTAAAAACATTCCTGTGCAGAAGTGTGTTGGTGCCCCAGGGTGCCCTGATCTCTATATTTGCCTTGAACAAAGGTTAAAACATGCATCATTGTAGTCTGATAAGGTTCACAATATGACCATTACCTTACAGGAATTTCTTTGTAATCCATTTGATATATGTGCTCTCTGTCTACCTTCATTTGTGCTCCATAAGCATGACCTGTGGATACAAAATACAGAGTTCTCCTCTGTAAAGACAATTCTAGTTCTACATTTTCTACACATTTTCTAAGACCTCTAGCTGGTACAGATATCCTCAGTTCTTTTAAAGAACTTGTATCCCTTTTATCTAAAATATGATAAATATAGTTAGTTACCACCCAGTATTAAATGTTCTTTATTTTATTTAAAATAATTCAAAATTCCTTGACTACATTTGACTTAACTCCTGTAAAACAATATATGTGAGCAATGGTATATACCATTCAAACAGTTTTAATACAGGCACTAACAGCATTCTTTTCCCATCTTAAAATACATTAAATTATGGCATAGCTGCAGATTTTTTCCTTATTATAACATTTCACCTTCTTTTTTCTTTGCAGTTTGATGCCAGCAAGATAAAATAGTCTTATCTAGTGGGTGACTTCAACTACCCTTCCATCAACTGGGAAAACTATTTCTCTAAAGCCAACTATGGGCTCCTAAAAACAGAGGTGGCTAACTTCTTGACACCCATGCCAATGGAAAATAGCTGCAAGACGGCCAAATCATGCACCAGTGCACTGTACGAGCATGTACACAAATGCGTGAAACTTGCCATACGAAATAGAACTATCATGCTCTCCACCAAATAAAGGAAGCCAATCTGGTGGTCCCCAGCCATCAATAAACTCTTCAACAGAAGGAAGAAACTGTTGCAAAAAGAAAAAATGAAGTTACAAGACTGGAAAACCTCCCTTCAGTCTCAACAAAAAGCTGAGATCCCTTATCAAATCCTCTAAAGCCAGCTATGAAGGCAGAATTGCAGCTGACACCAAAAACAATCACAAATCTTTCTATAGCTATATCAAAAACCTCAAAGGCAATACCCAGAATTGCTCGGAGTTATTGCACAATGACACCTCCTATACTGAGCCAACAGATATAGCCAACATAGTGGCCAACAGATTGAGTGACAAGTTTACCCCTCGCTCCCTCTACCAAGGGCCCTATCACAATACCAGAAGAAAGCCTAATACCCACCATTTCTGTGGCACAGGTATAAGCTACAGTGTCCAAAGCCAAGTATCCATCAGTATCCATGGGACCTGATAATATCCCTGGCTGCAACCTACATGAGCTACAAAATGAACTGGCACCACATCTGTGTGCCCTGTTCAATCATAGCCTTACCTCAGGTTATGTGCCTAATGAATGGCACACTGCTACAGTCATCCAGATCCATAAAGGGGGAGCAACTACAGACCTGGGAACTTTCGCCCCATTAGCCTGATGAGTCTGGTATTCAAAGCTATGGAGCCCATCATCATGGACCTGCTTAACAAAGATATAGGCAATCTCCAAACTCTTGACCCCACACAGTTTGGCTTTGTCAAGGGGAGATCCTGCCTGCTGAACCTGGCTGACTTTTTCAAGGCAGTCACCAAGGCTGTGGATGAGGGTAAGGCAGTGCATACAGCCTACCTCGACCTGGCCAAGGCCTTTGATACCATTCCCCACTCAGTTATCATTTATAAGCTCATCAAACTAGGCATCAATCCTTACATCACTAGGTGGGTTGCAAATTGGTTCACAGACAGGACCCACAGAGTGAAAGTTGCGGATTCCAAGTCAGACTGTCAATCAGTCACAAGTGGAGTCCCACTGGGCTTGGTCCTGGGCCTTTTCCTGTTTGGCATCTACTTTTCAGAAGTTCAGGCCTACACAGAAGGACTCTGGCTGACCAAGTTCACTGATGACTGCAAGCTAGGAGTCATTATCAACTCCCCAAGTGATGCAGACATTCTACAAAAGGGCCTCTCTGAGACCAATGACTGGTGTCAGAACCATGGCCTGAAGCTTAACGCCAAAAAAATGCATTATGATCTCCTTTTTGAAAAAGCTCAGTTCCATGAATTACCATGTTGATGGGAGCCTACTGAACACTGAAGAGATCTGGGCACCCAGGTCGACAGCCACCTTACCTTCGACCACCACATTGCCACTGTGGTCAGAAAGTCCTTCTACATGGCACATCTTATAACCAAAGGTTTCACATCCAGAAAGAAGTCATCATCCCTCTCTACTCATCCCTCATTAGACAAATGATCGAATATAATGCCCCATCTGGCATGTACCTGACCAGACACCTGCAACAGCTGGAGAGGCCAAAAGGTACTTCACAAAAAGGATCCCAGGCCTTGAACACATGTCCTACATGGACAGACTCAAGAAACTTCAGATGTTCTCAGTCTCTAATTGTCTACTTAGAGGTGATCTCTGCTTGACTTACAAAGCCATGTCTGACCCAGCCCTACTTGAAATGCTATACATAAAGAAATACCAGTCCCCCTGCGCCACAAGCTTTAGAGATCACAGCCTCATTACCACAATTAACAGAACATGCTGGAGGGACAGGTTAATCTCCCAAAGACTGCCCATACTCTAGAATAAGTTTCCCATTCATGTCAAGCTGAGCACATTGCTGGCCCTCTTCAAACAAAATCTTGATGAGTGGATGGGTAACAGAAAGTTCACTTCAGGGATCATTCCAGTTGCCCTACTGGATATAGGCACTGTGAACTAACATCAGGTGGCACAGTGCCTGGGCAATTTTTTGGGGCTAGTCTTGTAAAGGCTCCAAGGCCATATGAACCTAAATAGTTAATGTCCTTTTCCAAAAGATGTGTTTCTTGGAACATGACTGCATCAGCTTTATTGTGTTTAATAAACCTAAATATTGAGCTTCATTTGCTATGACCATCAATGCCATTTACATTAAGTGAAATGACCTCCAGCATAGCCATTTTTAAATGGCAAATTTGTATTCCAGAAGATAATAACATGTAATGAAGTATTAACTGTAATCAGTAATGTGTGTGAGTACCTTCTTTTTGCATCGTATATATATATATATATATATATATATATATATATATATATATATATATGTATATATGTGTGGGTCCCCTACACATAATTCAAATTTCAGAAAGCCGAAACCCATATGGCCAAGACCATATAGGTTCATAGGTTCATAGGTAGGTACTAGGCTATCTGCCCAAGGGCCTAAGTAAGCCTAGCCAACAAGGTTCCCTGGCTTACGCCACCCGAGAAAGTTAATTGTCTGTGCCCCTGTCGAGCAGAGCCACAGAAGTGATCCCCAGGGTGCATTTCCTATTTCATACAAAAAGAAAAGCTAGCACCAGGGACTCAAGCAAGTAATCAGTTTATTTCACCTTTATTTCACCTTAGTTCAGACCGGTTTTGGCAACATGCCTTCCTCAGTGATAGAACATTCATTTCACATATTCCTTATATAGCATACATGTCAATCATTATGACATCACTTCCTTAACAAAATAAACACACCAAAATATGCATACAAAAATACAATATATGTCCAAACCAAAAGACAGTTCCGTAAAGTAGATGTTTAAGTAAACGAAACACACTAAAAAGTAGTTGCCATAGTCTCAAAAGAACAAGAGATTACTCATAGCACTCAACGACGTTATTCCAAAATAAAATAGCACACAAAAGAACTGTTCTCATAAACACTGCAACATCAAAAATGAAGTAGAAAAAATATAAGTCCTTATTAGACACGTTCAGTTACTTAAATTCCAAAGCTTTAGGTTCATCTCGGTTAGAGCAGACTCATTTTCAGTTTACATTTATCCACATTTGCACAACCACAAAAATCCTGTAACACTATTGCTCCAAAGGTCAGGGACATATAAAAAAAAGTCAATTCTTCCACATATTGAATATACACAGGGTCTCAATGATACAGAAAGCAAAAATTGAAAAGACAATTGTAATGACCTTGACGATATGAACACCCAACAATAGACTTAATCAATATATTTGAAAAGGTCCAGTCAGCTAAACAAGATCTTGTGGCTAGATTTGTGAATAGGGGATATAGGACACCAGATGTGCACTGGGCCAGTTTTTGGGCTACCAACTGTGACAGATCAGATTTGTTGAAATATAAAGATAAAAGGGCTGGATCTGAATCCATAAGGTTTGTTACGGCATTTGGTAATAATGTTAATTTATTAAAGGATGCAATCAATAAACATTGGAACATATTAAAAGCCAATGAGGAATTGGGTTCCTGTTTGCCTGACTATTGCCAATTTTCTTATAGGACAGGCAACACATTAACATCTTATTTTGCCCACTATAAAAGGATATCAACAGGTTATTTGAACAAACAACAGCTGTGTATCTCAGGGGATAGACTTATTGGATCTTACCCTTGAGGTACTGTAGCTTTTGTAAATATATGTTTAAGACTACAGTTTTTAGTAGTAAGAACAATGGCTGAATGTTTGATATTAATTTTTTTGGCAATTGTAGTCAGGATTGGGTGGTATATTTGGTGACCTGTTAGTGTTCTGCTTTTTATGTAGGGCAGACCTCCAGACAATTGAAACAACGTATTGCAGAACATCTTAGTGACATATGTCAAAAAAGACTTACAAATGCCCTTTATAGACACTGTCAAACTCACCTAACAGCTAACTTTAAATGTATTATTATTGATCAGGTCAGGGACAATAGGTCATCAAAACAGGGTTGGCATTCTATCTTAACGAATAAAGAGAGAAAATGAATTATTAAATTGGGAGCATTATTCTATCCAGGGCTGAATGATAAATTATAAATTTTCAAAAAAAAAGATTCTAGAAAGAAAGGGGTATATGTAGAAATACTATTTTTAATACAAGGACATGTATTTTTGTATGCATATTTTGGTGTGTTTATTTTGTTAAGGAGGGATGACATGTATGCTATATAAGGAATATGGGAAATGAATGTTCTATCACTGAGGAAGGCATGTTGCCGAAACCGGTCTGAACTAAAGTGAAATAAAGGTGAAATAAACTGATTACTTGCCTGAGTCCCTGGTGCTGGCTTTTCTTTTTGTATGCTGTTGGATTTATGTTGCCTTGCACCGGTCGTACTTGCTAGCTCAACTAGGAGGGAGTGTATTTCCTGTTTCCAATCCACTCATATAATCGACTTTTGAAATGTTGATCATGCTGAACAGGGATCTCCGTATAATGTGGAATGGGAAGATTCCCATCTTCTGCACTGCAGTGCAATCTTGGAGTTGGTATATTTAAATTGCAGGGGTTGTGGGGGGTGGGGTGCAGGGGGCTTGCCCCCCCTGCTAGCAACATGTAGATAGATGCGTTTTCAGTTTTTTTACATGTTCGAAATTTCAAAAATCGAAAATATGGTCTCGGCCAGATGCGATTAGGCTTTCTGAAATTTCGATCATGTATAGTAGACCCATATATATTACCTTATCTTTGTCAGATAGTCTTATTCCATTACTTTTACTCTAGTTATTTTTACTTTCTTTGTATGCTTTTCTACTCATTTCTGAGCATCTGATTCATCTCTCTCTCCCTTCATTAACTTATCTTTCTCTCTCTCTCTTCATCTTTCTTACAATTTATTCCTGAACAGTAATTATTCCAGTTCTCCCATTTTTTCAGCTTAATCAGTAACCATTTTGTTTGTTGTGCTATAAACCAGTTTAATATATTACACAACCAATTTAGTCCTGTTATAGTTTTAATACAATTTTCTATTCAAACATTTATATTATAATGATTGTGATGCCAAAGTACTATAGCATAATGAATATTAGCAGTGCAGTTATTAAACTATTTACTACATGATATCAGTTTTCCTTGCATTTTGAGTAGTAAGTTTAATGACAAAAAAGGAGGTTTCCTATATAAACAAATATGTAATTAAGATAGCTACAACTCATACTGACAGTGCAATCACTTATATAAAGTGTCATCTATTAATATTTATAGATTCAAAAAGATTTTGGGGGGTCCTTTAAATACAAGATTATTAAAATGTACATATCATGTTAGATTATTTAAGTACTTCAAATTAGATTGTCAGCTAAACTTAAATTATTAAGCATATTATCCACTTGTTATATATCAAAAACTGCAGTGTTTGCTCTGCAGATAACAGAAACACATTATGAGGTATTAAAGTCAAGGACAGTGCTACAACTAATTAATGTGTCGCTTGTACATCACAAAGAAACTGATCTCTTTTTCTATAAAACTGCTGAGTATAATTAATTTCTAGGCAGTTATATTCAAACATAATGTTGCCTATAAATATATCTTACTATAACTACTATAAACCTTTATTATAGCCCATAGCATGCCTCATGTCATAACTCCATTAGCCTCTTCTTCACTGAAAGTTACCCAGATCTTACAAACTTAGTAGAGATCGCCCAACTAAACTTGTCACTATCTGTTATATTTTCCACTAAAATGGTAAATTCCACTCATTCTCTGAAACGACTCTACCGAATTAAGCTATTAGTTACAAAAAATGACTCAAGACAGATATTATTACAATAACTTTCAATATGTATAAATGTATATACCCTGTTGCCTATAAAAAAAAATATTCATCCGCTATATTTTTAAACCCCTCCCACCAGACCATAGGAGTACACCTTTTACTGCCTGTTCAGGCAGGTTATGACAAACAAAAAGAATCTAGTTACACAAATCATTAAATTTCAGGAATGTATAGCTCACATGAATGCTGCAGTATTAAAATTCAAAATGCATGGTATGACAATTCATCTATACCTTACCTGGACTTTTATGGTTTAGACAAGATGAAACAGCACAGCATAGTAAGTCTTTTAGATATCAGCCACTAATAAAGAACCATGCAGATGACATAACGAATGTATTCATAGTCTAAAGGTTCGCACTTTCCTATTGGTTATTTGCAGATAGTGCAGCTACATCTATATGTAAATAAAGTAAGAGCAGGTCATTTGTAATGACCATGGCAGTGAAAATGCTATTGCAAAGAAATGACCAATTACATGAAATGTTTAAAGGTGGTGAAGTTGTACTTTAAATCTGTGCGAAGTACTATGTTGAAATGTAAATGGATACATACGTACAAATTCCCCACACAAATTCAGAATATCCCAGATATTTTGGATGAGCACAGCTATGCCCAATCCCATTACAAGTACTGACAAAGATTTATGGCATGCGGTGGAGCTTTATATAATAAGTTCTAAAAAAAATATAAAGGGCCTTGTACATTTTCTATAAATATGTCTTTATGTGGACACCCTGATTATGTCATTGAAAGATGGGGAACAGGGAGATACGAAAGGTAGAAAAATGGGAGACATAACAAAGAGGGACAAACATAAGCAGCACAGCACTAGAGTGTTGCTGGAGAAGGTGGGAGGCAAGGGGTTCTATATGCATGGTAGGGGGATAGACCCCCTTATTTTTAATTTTTTTATATATCATGGTAGTTTGGGAAGAAAGTAAGTTAGAAGGTTTAGGAGAGAATATTAGGGAAGCAGGGAGATGATGAGGAGTTCTCACCGTGCATATCCCAATCCACTGGACCTCAAATGTATCCTCTGACTGAGAGATGTGTAGTGGTAGAGCCGAGTGTTGAGGGGATTTGTGAATGTTCCCTGATCTTGAAGGTACATCACTGGGCTGCTGCTGGGATCTATACACCTCTGCAGAAATGACCATAAATAAGAGAGAAAGGGAACAAAAGAAATATAAATTATTAGATAATAAATATAAGAAAAAGAGAGGGAGGGTAGAGAGACACACAAAATGGGCACAGTGTATTCACTCACAGTTCGGTTTTACCTCAGTATGTACTTTGTTAACAATGTTTACTTATCATATATAAAGCAGGTTCAAGATATGGAAAGGTTGTGCATTTTTACATGGGGCAAAAGCTCTGACAAATGTTTCTTTTGAGAATTTACTAAGCAGTTCACTGTCGCAATATATTCTGCATTATGATACTGACACGCATCAGAAAAGCAGGCTTAAGATAGATCTGGTAAAGCATTAAAATAAACTGTTGTCCTGGCTTGTGCTTCAACTGCTTAGTGGTAGGACATTATTTGTGCATTTATTTTTCATTAGTACTCATGTCTGAATGTTTACTTAAGGAATTATTCACATCATATTGAACTGAATGCTTATCATAATGTTTACATACTCATGGGTGACCTTGGTCAATGTTTCTAGTCTTCATTATGTCTGGTGGCTGGCTATAACTGATTTATGCCATCAGCTGCAGAAGAGGTGCAGTTTTGTTTATCTGTCATATAGGTCTCTGCATACCTTTGTACTATTCTTACATTTATTAATCACCACAGTATGCTTTTGTTAATTATATACAAATACTCAGACAAAGGACGTATTTGTGTGCATTCTGTGACATCAACATTAAACATCTCATTCCTGACTTTGTTTACCATAAGTGCAAGTCAAAGGATGTCATGATGTCTTCCTATCTTTATCATTTTTTTCTGGCTCCAGCTTGTCTGTTATGGGGATGATCTCTCATATTTAGCATTGTTTTAAGTCTTTCAGTCTAACTGCCTACTCTGCAATATGCCTTGCAATGATCACCTATTTTTTTCCTGAACAACAGATAAACTGCCGTTATGAAATATACCTTCTAAGTTATAAAGTCAAAAGGTTGAACACGACAGCATGCAGTAACTTCTGTGCTGGTCATTCAGCTGCTGCTTTAGCCCCCTCCCACCAGTCTTCCTAGGGTGTGGTGGCTACCCAGCTCATTCATCTTGTATGTGCAGCAGTTATTTTGAGAATAATGAACATCTTACAAAGGATTACATTAATCAATGAACAATGTCTTACAAAGGATTACATTAATCAATGAACAATGTCTTACAAAGGATTACATTAATCAATAAATAATGTCTTACAAAAGTCTTTCACCAATAAAATTTGTCATGTCTTACATGCACCCGTGTTTTTTTTAAGGTTACTGGCCATCTTAAAAATAATTCCTTAAGTAGCAGTTACAGTATATTATATTATTTTTACAGTATATTTTAAGTATGTTTGTGCAATATATTCTGATATATATCTGTATGCCTATGTATAAATACATGTATAGGTTCATAGGTGAATACTAGGCTATCAGTCTGCAGACTATTACAAGCCTAGCCAGTATCAGCTCCTAGCCAGAATCAAATCCTGTACCTTCTTTCTGTGATGTAAAGATCTTAATCATTATGCCAACCCCCCCAATATATACATATGCATACACATGTGCCGATCCCCGCAATATATACATACACGTGTGCCAATCCCTCCCCCCAATATATACATATACATACACGTGTGCCAATCCCTCCCCCAATATATACATATACAAACACATGTGCCAATCCCTCCCCCAATATATACATATACATACACGTGTGCCAATCCCTCCCCCAATATATACATATACATACACGTGTGCCAATCCCTCCCCCTAATATATACATATACATACATGTGTGCCAATCTCTCCCCCAATATATACATAGGTTCATAGGTTCATAGATTAGTACTAAGCTAACTGCCCTTGCGAGCCATTTTAAGCCTAGCCAATTATCCCTTGTGAGACTCAAACCCCACACCTTGTGTTTGTAAGGCAAACACCTTAACCATTAGGCCACCCTCCCAACATATACATACACGTGTGTCAATCCCTCCCCCCAATATATATATATATATATATATATATATATATATATATATATATATATATATATATACACATGTGCCAATCCCTCCCCAATATATACATATACATACATGTGTGCCAATCCCTCCCCAATATATATATATACATACACGTGTGCCAATCCCTCCCCCAATATATACATATACATACACATGTGCCAATCCCTTCCCCCAATATATACATATACATACACGTGCATCTTTCCAGAATGTGAAGGCATGTTTACAAAGATGTTTAAGTGCATGTCTACCTTTTTGCATGCATATACATTTATCTTTGCAATCACACATACAGTGTACTTGCACATAACTACATTTACATAACATATCTTTTTAGAGTGTTTTTTTTTTCTTAAAACCTTGGTAAGTAAGAAAAAAAAGTAGAATTTTAAAATACTTACGATACAACTTTGGCCTTCTTGCCCTAACATGATAAACTCACTCATCCATAGAGTCAGGCCAGTGCCTCTGCAGGTCATAATACCTGTGCTGACACAACGCCCCCGAGCAGATGATCTCTGTCAGGGATGACTCATAATCACCCTTCTCTTACCATGTGTCAGCTTTTTTCCACTCAGTACTAACCACTGCATTTTCAATATTCTGCAGGTATGATTCCTTCAAGAGGTAGATCATAATCTTAACCTCCTTATTTCACCACCTTGAAGCTCTACCTCATGCTTTTACAGGTGCTGCCATCTTTAGAAGCACCAGAAATAAAGTGAGGAATGTAACTGCTGGGCTGTGGTTCAGCAGGTGGGAAACACACCCTCTGTATTGTGACATTACTATATCCAACCTATGTGGCCATGTACAGCTTTCCCATGGAATTGATATTTTGGTATAGTTAGGGTTAACAATGGCTTTGTAAAAGTGACATATATATAAACCTTGTTGGCAAACTCACCTTACAAAGTCCATTGGGAAACAATGGAAATATCAGATGGAAAAAGCCAAATTTTAGTGCTTTCTTTCCAGTTTATTTTCACAATGGACCTTCATCAGAAATAAATCAAAAACTCAGTTCAAACATTTAAATAGCCATCTAAAATTATTTTAGTCAATTGATGCAAGCTTGTTATACACATAATGACATCACTTCCTCTTGATAACAATAGACCATCCCTGGGAGTCAATAAACTCTGTGCAGGAATAGTGCTATTCCTGCATGGAGTGAACCGTGTCCGTACAGCTGTAACAGCAGTGCATATTCATGAAGGCACTCTACTGATAAGGGCTGTACAGAAATGAACAGTGAACAAGCTCAGGGGGCATGTTCTAATACTGCTTGCACAGTTAACATACCCCTTGCACTCTGAAAGTGCCATACGGAACTTTCTAAAACTAATGCGGCATAATATCAGAAAAATTCCCTAATATTATGCCAGTATTTCAGTGTCCGCGGACACTGAAATTAAATAAATGGGTATTTCAGTGTCCATGGACACTGAACTACATATGGGAGTAGGATAGCAATGCATGGGGTGTGTGGCAGGTTCTATGACACACCCCCTGCATTGTAAAAGTGCCGTATGACACCTTGCAACCTACTAAAGCAGGAAATGTGAACAAAGGCACAAATAATGGGGGGTGGACAAAGCCCTAAAAATAGGGACACTTCTTAAATATTGCCCTCACAAACTTAGAAAGTTGATAGCAAATACAGCATGAATTTCTGAAGGATAGATGTCTGAGTTAAATTAATGCCATTATTTCCTGACTACAGTCCTCAATGACTTGTCATAAAACCATAATACTCACTATACAACATAATAATATAATAATAATATAATAATTTTTTCCATGCTAAGAAATGTTTAAGCATAGCTGAGTGGGTGTGCACGTTATGGCCCTCTGCTTAGCATTGCTTAAACATCCAATAGGAGATAAATAAAAACATACAGCTGAAATTCCCAAACCAAGAGAGTGTAGTGGTTAGAGTCCTGGCTTTATATGCAGGCATTCACGGTTCAAGTAACAAGACAGGTAAGTTATTTTTATATGGCAAAGCAGTGTTAAAATTATTTTTTCAACATAAATTATGTAGTAACTGTTTTTTTTCAACCAGGGTAGTGTCGCAGGTGTAAAATGGAAGTGTGAGTGTATATAACATGTGAAATCACCCATGTATACACAAGTGTTCCATACAGTATAGTCACACCCCTTGCTAATGTAATGAAAGCACATAGAAGGATGTCATGTAAAGTAAATCATATACAACTACTAAATTAAGTCATTATTCTGATAGTTTTTTTTTAAATGAAAAGTGAGCAATGGCCGGCAATGCTCAGCTATGTTTACCAGGTTTAAGCATCGTTAGATGTGATTGCTAAGCAACAGGTAGCTCAGCTAAGTAGATTTGTGCACTGTTAAGCAGTGCTCAGCAAGTACCCCTTTAAGCACTGTTCAACTCAACTTAGCAGATTTGCGTGCTGCTAAGCTGTGCTCAGCATTTTTGGAATGGTCCAATAACAGCAAAGGGCAGAAATACGGCTTTATTTAAATGGTGCAGGTGGGAATACAGCCGTAACCTGTTTAGTTTGATCTCTGCAGGAACATGTCTGGCATTGGAAATGGAGCACACTTTTGGGCACAGCGCTGGAGCATTCAGGAGTCCAGGGTCATGGCTGGACTCCTTGTAGAAAACTATGATGCGGGACTGCTGCAGGGCCATTACCAGGGCTCACAATACAAAGCAGAGGCCTGGGAACGTCTTGCACATGATCTCACCAGTGCTACTGGCATCCCCAAGACTGGTGAGCAGGTACAGCACCACTATGCTGACCTAAAATAGAGGAAGGGGGCACTCTTGGCCCAGTGGATCCAGGATGCATGGGCACGGAATGCTCCAGTAGTGAGTAAGTATCACTATCAAGTAGTTTGTAGCAAATACTAGCCTGAGAATGTGATAGACAGGTATGTATAATGTTTGTTTTTCTCCCCTACAGCTGCAACAGAGAGGGCTATGAACGTAGAAGCCCATGCTGACAGACTGCTGAGGCTGCACTGACAGGCTGGTGAGTACAAATCTATTTTGCAGTATATTGTTCAAATAGCTAAAAAGGAGTACATTGCTTACTGCTAATAGGTATACTGTTACTGTATGAACTGAATAAATAAAAAAGTTTGACTGAGTAATATTGCTGTGCAATTAAGATTCCTACAAAAAACTGTTGTGTTTATTCTGGTATGTTGTCGTAGATGTATAGAATGTATACAGATTCTTCACAGCAAAAGTGACTGTGACAGCATACATTATCTAAGGTTGTTCTGTGAATCAGTTGTTAAGAAAAACTGTAAATGGTGGAGCCGTAAAACAAGATATAACTGAAATGTGAAATATATACTGCACTAAGCTCTGAACCCTGAATAGTAATGTGTAAAGTTTCAAAGTGTGTTCCATCTAGCATTGCCTTGTGTTAACCTTTGCTTTCCAGATTGTATCAATCCAAAGGATTAAAGCACAGTACAATAACTATCTGTCATGCATACATCACAAGATTACAAGTTCAGACTGTCTAACCAAGAGACTATTAGGCAGAAGCCAATGAAACAAGATGCAACAGTTCCCCGGTACCTCAGTGTGATGAGAAATAGCTTAGTTGTTTATTTCGCACACCCAGACATGGTTCGAATCCAGGGAGTGGTACTAAGATGCGTGCGTATCTACACACAAGTAATCAAGAATAAATGTAAAAACAGTCAGGTAGTGTTAACAGATATTTTCTCCACAGGTTGTACAGGTAAGGAAATGCTGGTAGTAGCTGTATGAAGGGTATACTAATAAACTGTGTACAACTGTTCAACTGTCCCACCACATGCCTGAAAATGACAGCAGGATAGGTACATACAACATGCACTCTTCCTGATGCATGTCCCTCAAGTGTCACAGCTTGTGGTCACTGCTGCCAATAACCCTGGACACAGATAGGAAACCAGTTGAAGTATGCCAGTAGCATACTCACATAACAGCACTTCAGGGTACCTGTCCTCTGCCAGATATGTAACCCTGACATGTATGAGTCCCCTCTAGTCATGTACCTAGAGTTGTCACAGTTTGCACCATACCATTCCAGGTTCACAGTTTAATACATATGTTTGTGCTACAGAGGCTATGGGCCATAGGCAGATGTAAAGTGAGGGCAGACCCATAGAGTATTGAGCCATACTGATGTGGAAAATAGAAACATAAAAAGCTGTTAATGGACTTCTTGTCCCCCTCCTTATCTGGATCAATACAATAATTCATATACTATGGGTATGTTTTACTCCAAACCTAATGTTAGGACTTGTGTTCTATTATTGTTCACATATTTGATTGGTTGCATGTTAACATACCTTGTTCAAATACCATTGTTGGTGGCCTGTTGCCGTCAATGTTACTGGCATGCTGTTACGATGCATACTCTTGTTCCATTTATGCATGTGTTCGTTTTGCTATGAAACTGTTCCAAATCTGTTTTATGGGGTTAATTGGAACACCCATGCATGCTGTTATAACTAATCTGGAAATGTGTTGTTCATGACTAGCCGCATATTTTTAAAACCTCAACAACATAGCACATTTGTGAAGATCCCAGTGGATTTGGCTATCCTGCCTCATCTTGCCATGGCACCAGGCCCCAGCATGTCTGGAACCCAACACATGACTTCCTCGTCTGCTGGTCTTGCACCATCTTCGGGTGGAACCACCACGGGGATGGGGCCCATTCCCCCCCCTTTGAGCTACTGCCAATGGGTGGGGACCTCAGTCCCACTGTAGCCATTTGGGGGCTTATAGGCTTCAGATTCCCAACCACCATCCCCGTCAAAGGTGTTACCCCCCTCATGTGTCATATACCACCCCTGTCTGCTGTCTTGTCTGTCTTGTCTGTCTGCAAATGCAACCTATCCCACCCAACCTACCTCCACAAACATACCTACAGCCCTTCCCCAACATCCCACTCTCACCTTAAAGAAAAAAAGGGCCTCTGTCCCACAATAAAAAAGCATTGCCCCATACATAGCTCTACATTTCATCCCCACGTACAGTGAAACTAATCAATCAACCCACACATTACTCTGCAAATGTTTGTCACCAACACCCCTCCCTGTGGGGTGTGAGGCTGTAAATTCCAAATTCTACGCATTTAATTCACAGCTGTTGCTACTGAAGACATGTAGAGCTATGCTCCTTCCCTACACCCATCCTGCACATCCCTAGCTGGTTTTCATAATGTTTTACCCTCTGCTTGCCCCATTTCACCACTTTCCTATCACCCTGTTTTTTTTTTTTTTTTTAAAGAAAATTAGCACAGGTGTAGGTGGGAGTAAGCAGTGCTAAGGGAAGCTAAGAAGGTTTAATCATCTCTTAGCAATGCATAGCACCCATGCACCCCCATGGGGGGCTCCACCCCCCCCGTAAATTAAATATACCAACTGCAAGATCTCACTATAGTGGCAAAAAGTTAATTTTCTAACCCCACTGTATCAAGCCCCCCCCCCCTGCAGAAACGTAGTAAAAAGTGTGTTTGGTAGTTTGGTGTCATTATTTGTCCTTATATGTGGAGTGGATGTTATTTTCATGTGATTTGTACTGTTAGATGTTATGAAATTCAGTGTTATGGGTTTTAGATGTTTTGGGTTTTAGATGTTCTGGTCTCAGTGTTATGAAATTAGATGTTATTGGTTTTATATGTTTTGAAGGGGACTCATATATATATATATATATATATATATATATATATATATATATATATGTGTGTGTATATATATACATGCATACCAGTGTGTGTGTATATATATATATATATATATATATATATATATATATATATATATATATGGGTCTATATTAAAATCGCGAAAGGACACAAATCCAATGGATGTCAGCAGTTACTGACTACAATCCTCACATTATCCTACTGCTTCCACAAAAACAGACATTGTCTGAGGAACAGACCAAACATAACATCCTCACATTATCCTACTGCTTCCACAAAAAGGAGGAACAGACCAAACATAACAGGGGAACCCCTGGGTAGTCTGTGGACGTCAAGACAGTTGAGAGGTATGTCAGAGACATATCACTGCCAGATGTCAAATCACACAGAAAATGCATGTCCGGATGAAACCTGTTAAAGTAGCAACCCTCTATGTGTATAACAGCACTACTGACTTAAAATCTGTACCCAATTCTGGAGATTTGTTCCTAATTTTGCTGGGCTGTCTCCACATGTCCTCACCTGAGAGGTATTCCCACCTACTGTCTGTAAAGCTGTAGCCCCCACACCTCCGTAATGTCCTCCACACAGGCAAGGAAAAGGGGCAAGGCACACACGAAGGCCGTAATTATATCATTGTGTTGCTATGGCATTGGCAAATGGAAAGACAACACAGCTGCTCTGGATGAAAGTAACAAGTAAGAGACACCGATTGGTGCACAGGGCATGACCAGCTCATGAGCAGTACCTACAAAAGGCAAGCTGCTGCCTATGCAACACAGGTCTCGACCCATCTACACAAAGACAGACAGTGACTACACAAACCTAACCATTTGCATTGTTGTGAGGGAACTCCTGAGCACTATAACAGGTATGTCAATCATGTAAGCATGTAATGGAATGCAGAAGGGGGGAGTGCAATGATGTCAAATGGGACATTAAACACTAAGCCACAGCAAGACCTGCTGGACTCACATGCTCTCTGGCCCCTGAGTCACCCTAGCAAAGGTCAGCTCATGTATGACTACTAATGGAGTCTCTGCTGTCCAATACTGAGTGTGTCACTGGTAGGCCAGCTACCTGGGATGTTGTAATTACTCATATGTCACCTGTGAATGCTACTGTGATACATATGCTTATCTTACAATTGTAAGAGATGTACATAGGGTATGTACATACTACATGACAGGTGCAAATGTGTGTGTTGAACTGTATGTGATATACTGACCCCATAACTGACAACTGTCCAGAGTTTTGCAGACTGACCACATGACTGCCTCATATTTGTAATCATTTCCTCAGACAGTTGTGTATTGTCTGGCACTTCATTGGCAACCAATTAAAGGCTGAAGTCATAACAAATTAGCATACATTTCATTGTCAGATGTCATATCCTGCAGAGTACACCTGTAAAGGTGACACTGTCTTTGCTGGCAAATAAGTGTGTTTCAGCTAGATTCATAAAGTAACTGTATTTACTGGCCTTCGCCCACCAGTGATGTGTGCCTTTGTGCAGATGTATTGCTCTAACAGGAGCTAGGTATCTTACCATGACACCCATGTCAATGCAAGCATACCTTGTTCTGTAGGATGCTGACATTTGTGCAGTCACTGACAACTGCTTTCTAGCTGTGGAGAGCACATCAACCTTCCCAGGTTACTCATCCCATCATACGTCTAGACCCCAAATGTAGGCCCGCAAAGCCACAGGAAGTGCAGTGTTGAACAGTAGCATACACATACACACCTCCAGGCTGGCCAAACAATATGTCCCATGGGTGACATTCTGAGTGCAGTTAACAGTTGACACCTATTCAAATTATAGCTAGCTACAAGCCTCCAACCATGACTATGGACACCCACCACACCTATTGGGACCTGCTGGAATCTGTCAGGATTCAATCATCTACCCTCCTCCAGGTGACTTCAAATACCCAAGCATAGTGTGCCTGACCAATGCCACCTGAACATGAACACACATAGATTCCTTGGCTTTGTCATTGGCAATGTAGTGGATCAACCAGTCAGCACTCCTGCGGCCATTGGGAATCTCATGTACCTGGTCCTAACAAACATGAGTAGCCACTGTAGCACTCCTACAGTGCCATCCCCCATTGGTAATATCTGACCACATAGCCATCACTGTTCAGGTCACCATCTCCCCTGAGCCCCACTCCCTCTTTACAGTGTCATACAAAATGAACAGTACACAAATGACTATAAATCCCCTCAGAGTAGGTAGAAGTAGCAGTACAGCCAATGTCCCATTTGTTGGAACTTGCAACACTGTCCAGGCCTACATCACAATACTATGTGGGCATCCACATAGCTGTATGGACACAGCAGTACCTGACGAGACAACATCATCTCCCTCAAGGTAGGAACAATGCCTGTGGTGGATAGCAGCAATGCACAAATACCATAATAAGTGGAAACAATTGCTTGACGGTCCAAGATGGAACAGGTGTCTCATTGGAAGCAATGTCACATTAGTCTGTACAAGCAAATAAGGGCACAGGTGATGTACCCTAAGGCTGTCTTTGAGTGCAAATCCGACACATCCACCAAGGCAAATAACTAGGTCTTTCACACATGTGTCTGCAATTCCAGAGACAACACACAAGTCTTCTCTGTAGTGGTGGTCAATAACACAACATGTACATATGGCATAGATATAGGCAACCATCTGCAGACAGGTTCAATGTAAACACCACCCCCTGACTCTCCAGTGGTACACATGTGCATGTACAGCACCTGCCCCTTTCCCCTCATCATCAGGAAGTAGGTCAGAAATGCCCTCTCAAAGGCAACACACAGAGATCTCCATAGTCATGATACCATCCCTGACTACATCCCACATGAACACAGGCATGGGCTCTCAGATCTATTCTACACTGTAGTCAATCACAGCCTGAACACCAGTGTTATCCCATCTGCACAGAGGACAGCCACTGTCATCCCTATACACAAATGTGGAGCAATCCAAAAACCCATCCAATATGATGGACATCAGCCTAACTAGCCTGCTCTGCAAGGGGATGGGAGGCAATATCAAGGACATTATGAACAGGGACATCAGCAACATCAAAATTCTGGGGTCCACACACCATGGTACTGACAAAGGTAGATCTAGCCTGTGAAACCTGATTGACCTCTCTGCAGTGGTCATCAAACACATGTACAAGGGGAAGATGGTAAACAATGTCTATTTCATCTAGCCCAATTTTCTCACACTAATCCCCAGGTGGACATGATAAGTAAGCCTACACTTCTAGGCACCAAACTGTAGGTTACCAGATGGGTAGCTAACTGGCCCAATGATTCATCCACAATGGTGTACCCCAAGGATCAGTCTGGAGGACTCTACTGTTTGAGATATATGTATCTGAGGTACAAGACTATAGCAGTGGTCTGTGGCTGACCAGGTGTATGGATGCTTGCAATCTGCCCACTGTCTTACATCCCCCTAGTGAAGTGGCCGTCCTCCAAGAGGCACCAATTACTGACTAGTACAAGAAGCATTACTGCAAATGGAATGCCAGAAGATCCATCACTCCCCCTGCTGTGGCAGATGTCATCCACACTAAGTTTGACAGTAATAATGTACCGAGCATGCAATCAGGTGTGAGGCGACTTGTGCACTGAGGTTGGTAGCAACCTGACAGTTTCCTACCATGTGGGCACCATTGTACAGAAGGCTGTCTACATGGCCCACCTCACAAATATGGGTATGTCATAGGTAGGCCATAGGTAGTTGTAAAGTGAGGGTAGACCACTAGAGTACTGAGCAATACTGTTGTAAACATAGAGGCCTATGCAGTTGTTAATGGACTTTTCTTCTCTCACCCCACCCCTTATCTGTATCACTAATTATTATTCGTATACTATGGGCATGTTGTTACCAAACCTAATGTTGACACCTGTTACATTATTGTTCATATAATTAATTGGTTGCATGTTAACATACCTTATTCAAATACCATTGTTTGTGGCCTGTTGCCATCATTGTTACTGGCATGCTGTTACAATGTTCCAGTTGTTCCAGTTATGCATGTGTTCTGTTTGCTATGCAACTGTTTCACATTCTGTTGTTTTGGGTTAACGGAACACCAATGCATGGCTTTAAATCTAATATTGAAATGTTTTGTTCATGGCTAACCAATATATCTTGGAAAACCTCAACAACATGGCATGTATGGGAAGGCCTATCCCAGCGGATTCACCTGTCCCACCCCATCTAGCCATGGCAATGGGTCCCAGCACATCCGAGACCCACCATGGAACTTCATCTCCTCCAGGCTCTGCACCACCTGGGGGCAGGTGCAGAGATGAGCCTGTCATATACTGTGAGTTCTGGGGTATGGTATGCAGTGTCATCCACTCTGAGTTGGGTGGCCAGCTGCGCCAGATGGAAGGCCGCCTTGTGCACTTTGAGTAGCAGGCTGACCCTTCTATCCAGCCCACAGCACAGCCACCATTGGGGCTGTGAATATTCAGTCATGACTGCCTGAAGGTGAGGATGTCAGTCCCACTGTATCCCTATGGGGACTCATGGGCCTCTGATTCCCAAACACCCTCCCTGTCTAAGGTTTTTACCCCCACATGTGTCATACACCACCCCTGTCTGCTGTCCTGTCTGTCTTGTATGTCTCCCTACACAACCTACCTCCCCAGACTTACCTACAACCCTTCCCCAATAACCCACTCTCACTTTAACAAAGGAAAAATGGCATCTGTCCTCAAGATAATCATTGCCCCATACATAGCAGTCTATTTTACACAGGTGTCCACTGGACACATGTAATCAAGTGCAAATAGCTTGACAACACATTTCTGTTGTCCTCACCCCTCTCTCTGGGGTTTGAGTGTCCAAATTCACTTCCAAATTCCATACAAATGCACAGCTGTTGCTGTTTAAGAAATGCCAAGTATATACTGCTGCAGAGTCAAAAGTACAAAGCACAACGAAAAAGTTGAGGTAAAAAACACACCTTTATCAAACACAAAGCTTTCAGGTACAAGACCCTTTCTCAATGATAGACACAGGTACATTAAAATCAGACATTAAATACATGCCCAACACATCACGTGACCTGCAGCCATGGTCATGTGACTAATACATTAAAATAATTACATTACTTATAATTTTAAAACATAGACAAGTAAAATTAGATAAAATTCATACATACATATATTTGCTTACTTTTGTGTACTTATATTTACATGCACATATATATACGCGCAAATACATGACCTATATTACTTTAACTTAGTGTGTTGTATTTTTATTTATTTATTTTTTTATTTTTATTATAATTATTATATTAAATATAAGTACACAAAAGTAAGCAAATATATGTATGTATGAATTTTATCTAATTTTACTTGTCTATGTTTTAAAATTATAAGTAATGTAATTATTTTAATGTATTAGTCACATGACCATGGCTGCGGGTCACGTGATGTGTTGGGCGTGTATTTAATGTCTGATTTTAATGTACCTGTGTCTATCATTGAGAAAGGGTCTTGTACCTGAAAGCTTTGTGTTTGATAAAGGTGTGTTTTTTACCTCAACTTTTTCGTTGTGCTTTGCTGTTTAAGAAATGGACAGCTATGGACCTTCCCTACACCCATCCTGCACATGCCTAGCTACTTTTCATATTGTTTTTTCCTCTGCATGCCTATTTCTCACCACTTTCCTATAAATCCTTTTTCTTTTATTTTAAAGGAATTAGCATGGGTGTAAGTGGGAGTAAGCGAGTTTGCGCAATGCTTAGTGAAGTCAAAATGGATTAAGCATCTGTACAGTTAACCGTATGTTGGCATTGCTTAGTATCAGGCAAACCCGCTTAAAGCCACTTAAATCTGCTTTAATCACTCTGTCTCCATCAGTCACTGTTCTGCCTAGCAACAAAATGATCAGCACTGCCAAGTCTCGGACGCAGGACCCTGTACACTGTCGTCAGAGCAATGTACCACTACACCATTTGAGCTGTAGGAATTTCTGATGCTTTTTCAAACATATCATGCAGTAGAGTCATTCACTAGTTGGGAAAAAGCTCTGTGGAATCACTCAGGTTTTGTATATATACATATACATATACAGATATATATGTATGGAGATGCATATATATGAAAAATATATTAACATATATATATATATATATATATATATATATATATATATATATATATATATATATATATATATATATAGGTACACACACATACACACATATATATATATATATACGTCAGTGGTGTAGATCCTGAACACAAGGGGACCCAGGACCAAACCATGTGGGATTCCAGCTATGACTAGTTGGCAGTCTGACATGGAGTCCACTGGTTTCACACTGTGGGTTCTATCTGTTTGCAAGCCACCTAGTGATATAGGGGTTGATACCTAGCTGAGTGTGTTTGTCTATGATTCCTGAGTGGGAAATGGTATCCAAGGATTAGAAGGGCCACCTATCTTGTTATTTATTCCATAGTGTTACATAGTTATTGCACATGGCACAGAGCTTATAGGGCCGCAGAACGTCTACAGCTACCTCTACAGTGGATGACAACAGTGGGCCTTGTAAAGTAGACATTGGGATTTATACTCAGTAGGAGACAGCAAAACATTGCAACATCCACCCCAATGGATATGGTTTTCACACACACACACACACACACACACACACACACACACACACACACACACACACACACACACACACACGCACACACACACACACACATTTTCCAGGACTGTGATTAGGACCCCTACCTATCTAGTTCCTGCTACTACAGTGTTATGC
Source organism: Protopterus annectens (assembly GCF_019279795.1). Taxonomy (NCBI): domain Eukaryota; kingdom Metazoa; phylum Chordata; order Ceratodontiformes; family Protopteridae; genus Protopterus; species Protopterus annectens. Next base: position 101,530,605 of record NC_056735.1, read on the forward strand.
ATTTATTACATGTGCCATGGAGCTTGTATGGTGAAGGATGTCCCAAGGCACTTCTAAGGTGAGGAACATCACCGGCCCTTGTAAAGTATACCAATGGGAGATTACTTTAACCTACACACACACACACACACACACACACACACACACACACACACACACACACACACACACACACACACACACACACACACAAACACACTTTTACATTTGCTAGGACTGAGATTAGAACCACTGCCTAACTAGTTATTTGTACTATAGCATTACGCAATTATTGCATGCACCACAGAGCTTGTAGGTATGTGAATTGCCCAAAGGTACTTCTAAGATGACTGACATCAGCAGGACTGCTAAAGTAGGGCAATGGCAAGTATACTGGGTGTGAACAGGCTAAAAATCATTAACCTACATACACACACACACACACACACACACACACACACACACACACACACACACGCACACACACGCACACACACACACACACACACACACACACACACACACACACACACACACACACACACACTTTTACATTTAATAGCATAGAGATTAGAACCCCTACCTAGCTAGTTATCTGTACTATAGTGTTACACTATTATCACATGCACCACAGAGCTTGTAGGGCTGCAGACTGCCCAAAGGTACTTCTCAGGTGACTGACATCAGCAGGACTGCTAAAGTAGGGCAATGAGAAGTGTAATGAGTGTGAACATGCTCAAAACCTTTAACCTACAGATGTAAACACACACTTTTACATTTGCCAGGACTGTGATTAGAACCCCTATCAAACTAGTTATTTGTACTATTTACACAATTATCACACATGCCACAGAGCTTGTAGGATTGTGGAATGCAGATTGCTGGAACCACTGACGCTGGAAATAAACACAGCAAAGTCATGCATTTAGTTTCCAAAATGTAATGGTGCTTCCTAATACCTCAGCTAGGTACTTTCAAGGGAATAATTGTCACACCATCCCAAGTCATCTTACATAATAGACACAAACAATCAAACAATCAGTGACATCACCCAAATAAATACAATTGTTGTAAAACGTAACCCTGCTCATTCCAAGTTACAAAAATATTATATAACATTGTTCATTTTGATTTTAGCACACAATCACTGGAATATCACTATGTTCTTAAATAAAGAACATGCCTATTAAAATGTTATATTACATTATTAATAAATAAATGTAATAACTTTTAAAGTTGTACAAATCTTACCATTGAACCATGTAAGAGATGTAAATATTCAATTCCTGGTTTGAACCTTTGGGGTGTAAAGTCCCAAAATTAATAATCAATTTTGTTTCCAACTGCAGTAAGCTAGTCAAAACTTCACCACCCGTGTCTACAAAGGGGTTTAGCTAATATGCTAAAAAATAGGCTAACATCAGAGCCCCCATGGACTGTGTGGAAATGATCTGCCACAGGATTCTCTATCCTACCATCTCTAATATCACCCAAATGTTCCATCACATGATTTTTAGACATTCTTTTGGTTTATCCTACATATCATCTTGTGGGTGTGCACCCACAACCTATAATGTATGCAATCCTACAAGAATGACAATTGAAATATCTCGTGGCTTTATGTTTCCTATTATTGATGCTAGCCCATCCAGATTTTTTTGCTCTTCCACATACTTTACACCTTGGTATGCTTTATGTCCATATGACTTGCAAAAGGAATGTCATGGGCTATGGCTAGAAGTGCCAGATGGTAGGCTGTAAGCAGTACCAACTGCTGTATTACCTCAACCTCTAGCCCTCCCTCAGGGGTCCACTCTCTATACAGTAACCCTTTGTTCCAGGACATAGAGTCCTCTTTTCCTTGAGGATCAGATGACTCCTTAGCTACATCCCTCAAGTCTCGTAGATTAGGGTCAGACAGCTGAGCCTGCCCCAACTCTAGCTTTGTGACCTTTCCCAGCTCCCTTTTGACATGAAGTCTGGTATCTTCTGATAGCAGTGCCTCACTGTCAGCCTGGGTACTACCGCACACCTCTGCCCATACAGTCACTCTGTCCAAAGGAATATCAGTACCCACCAGCAGCTGTGGCTCAACTTCAGTCTCACTGCTACAGTGTAGTGCCCTCCCTGAAATAGCCACCTCACCATCCCTGGCTTCAGGTGTGAGGTCTGTCTGGGTCTCTCCTAGGTTACCAGACCCACATGTCTGTCTCCAAGCCTGACTGCATGTAACTGCATGCACACAAGGTAGTGCAAAATCAAAATCATTCCCTTCTGTTTTTCTGGCAGCCATTTTGTGTTTGTCTTCTGTGTTTCTGACAGCCATCCTCTATTGGTAGGGGCCTATCTCCTCTCCTAGTGATAGTAGCAGGGCTGTCTGGACCTTGTGTGGCAGAAGCTGATTGGTAAAGAAAGCAGGGACTAGCAGGATTTCTGTTTAACTAGAATTTTCTATTTTTGTGGTATTTAAACACTGCATTTGAGCTGGTTTGGGCTTGTGTGCACATCATTCACCAGAGCTACACTGTTGTTAACCCTTACTGAGGGTATTCCAGCTATAAGGTTTCCCCTAGTAGCACTTGTGTGATCACCTAGCAGTACAACTCTTAGATATTCCACCCTTTACCCTCTAGGTTCTTCATGGCCTCTCTCCCTCAGATTCTGACAAATATGGATGGACAATTTCCTACACTTTCTCCTGCCATCTGGTTAATATGGGTATCATGAGACACTGCAACTGCCTCATGTACACTGACAACCCTCTACTACTATCATGTAGGAACACAAGTTGTGAGGGATGCAATTGGATTAAGAACCTAGAGTCTATGCTCTCTCCCTCACAAGCCATTATATCTAGCACTGAGAAGGTTGTCAACACAAACACCACACCTTAAACACCACCCACACCTACACAACACACCCACATATGTGGAGGTTCTCAACAAAATCATACCCAAATAAAACAGACCTCTGAGGCAAAAACACACACAAACTTCACTGCCCACCACACCACACAGCCACTAAGGCATAAACATAACCCCAACATATTAGTCATAAAAGACCCCATTGGAAGACACACAGATGTGCCCCTCAATGGCTGGATAAGGACAAAGTCATGCTTAGTTGTTTATCAGGTGCCAGAATCCACCATATCACCCATGCATTCAAGTCTATCAATAACAGGTACTGTTATGACTCTGTCATATTCCATGTTGGCGTGAATGACTTGAGACATACTCCCTGGACTATATGAAGAGAGACATGATCGAGTTTGCTGAATATGTGTCTCAGGCATGTATGTTCATAGCCTTAAGCAGCATTCTAAAATCACCCTGATTGATGCCTCAATACAAACAGATATGATTGACTTTAACAATTGGCTTAGTTTCTAGTCATTCGAAGGAGATTCAGTGCCTGACAGCCTGAGAAGACATGATTTACAAATTACGATGCTTTGCCAGAGATAGCCTGCATCTGTCTCCCTTGAACTTCAGGTTTCTGGCAAAGGCTCTTGCCTCCCCCATAGTGCCTTTTTTAGGCAATGCCATGAGGTCAAAACTACCAACATGAAAATGTCATCAAAATGCATATTAAAGGTCATGCTGCTAAATGCTAGAAGTCTAAACATGAAACTGCACTCATTGCAAACATTCTTAACCCTGGAAGATGCTGACATTTGTGCAGTCACAGAAACCTGGTTGAAAGCTATAGAGAGAACCCCAGCCATACCAGGTTACTCATCCTATCATACATTCAGACCCTAAACCATGGGCTGCAAAGCAAAAGGAGGTGGAGTTGTGATATATATAAAAAACATACACACCTCCAGGCTGGTCAAACAGTATGACACACAGGAGACACTCCAGGTACAGTTAACCATTTATAAGACCCCAATTTCAAATTATAGTTAACTACAGACCCCCAGCTTTGACTCAGGGTGCCCAATCCACCTGTCTCAACCTCTTCGAATCTATCAAGATTCAACCCTTTACCCTGATCATGGGTGACTTTAACTATGCAACCATAGATTGGAAGAACTATTTGTGTCAAAACACAAATTCCCAGAAATTCCATGATTGCATCAATGCAAATGCCTTGAACCAGTTGGTCAAAATATGCTGGACTTGGTATTAACCAACATGAGTAACCACTGCAGCATCACTACAGTGTCATCTTTCCTGTTAAGATCCGACCACAAATCACTCACTTTCAAAGTCACCATCTCCCCTGACCCTCCCTTGCTAGGGTAAAAAAAAAAAAAAAACGTCTCCAAAGCCGATTACAACCTTCTGAGGAAAGGTATAAACAATTTCAGAACCCCTTCCCCTCCATAGGTACTGGCACATATGTCCAAACCTACACCAAAGTACTATACAAGCATTTATATAGCTGCATGGAATCAGGAATACCCAACAGGACAAAATCCTCCTCCTCAAGGAAGAGTAAACTGTCTGGTGGACATCTGCAATAAATAAACTCTATAATAAAAGGAAACATTTCTGTCCAGGATCACGAAGGAGCAGGTGCCTGATTGGAAGCAATCTCTCCTTAGCCTGAACAAGCAAATAAGAGGACTAGTGAAATCCTCCAAAGCAAACTTCAAGTCCAAACTGGCCACATGTACTAAAGACAATCACAAGGCCTTCTTCACATATGTCCACAGTCTCAAGGGAAGCACTCAGATCTGCTCAGAACTGGTGGTCAAGGTCACCAGATACACAAACACCTGCTTGCAGGCAAGTTCAGTGAAAATTTCACTCCTCTGTCCCCCCATGAGTAAATCAGGACATCTCCAGCACCTGCCCCCCTCCTCTTATCTCTAGGGAGCAAGTCATCACTGCCCTCTCAAAGGTAAAAAAAACAGCCTCCATGAGACCTGATAACATCCCAAACTGCATCCTACATGAACTCAGGCAGGAACTTGTTGCACCATTAGGCACCATATTCAACCAAAGCCTGAATACTGGCTTCATCCCAGCCAAGTGGAGGACAGCCACTGTTATCCCTTTGCACAAAGGTGGAGCATCCACCAATCCAGGCACTTATAGACCCATCAGCCTAACTAGCCTGATCTGCAAGGCCATGAAGCATATTATCATGGACCTCATTAACAAGGACATTGGCAACCTCCAAACACTCAGTCCCACACAGTTTGGTTTCATCAAGGGGAGGTCATGTTTGCTAAATTTTGTCAAGTTCTTTGTGACAGTTACCAAAGCCATGGATGAGAAGAAGATGGTGGTCACTGCCCACCTTGACCTGGCCAAAGCCTTTGATACTATTCATTACTCGGGTATAATAGATAAACTCTCTCAACTAGGCATCAATCCATATCTTACTACATGGGTAGCAAACTGGATCACTGATAGAACCCACTTAGTCCAAATAGGAGAAGCCACCTCAAGCAGTAGACCCCTAACAAGCTGTGTACCCCAGGGATTGGTCTTGGGGCCTCTGTTGTTTGGGATATACTAGCCTAAGGTGCAGGCCAAAACCAGTGGTCTATGGGTGGCCAAGTTTGCAGAAGATGGCAAGCTGGGTGCTGTCATCAATTCCCCTAGTGATGTGGACATCCTCCAAGAGGGTCTCATCCAAACAAATGACTGGTGCAAGAAACATGGCTTCAAAATGAATGCCAAAAAATGCCTTATCATTCGCTTTGGGTAGAGTAACATCCCCAAAAACTATCACATTAATAACAAGGTGCTAAGCAGGCAATCAGTCATGAGGGCCTTGGGCACCCAGGTTGATAGCAAACTGACTTTTGACCACCATACTGGCTCTGTTGTACAGAAAGCTTTCTACATGGCCCATGTCTTTAGTATGTGTATCTCATCCATGGACAAGGAGATCATAATATCCCTGTATTCTTCCCTTACAAGACCCATTATTGAGTACAATGCCCATTTTGGCATGCAACTCACAAAGCATGTGCAGCAGCTGGAGAGACCACAGAGGTTCCTCATCAGGAGAATAAAGGGCCTCAAACATCTGCCCTAAACAGATAGGCTAAAGGCCCTGTCCCTCTACTCAGTCCCATACAGACTCCTCAGAGATGACCTCTGTCTGGCATACTAAACAATCTCAGACTCCACCTTAATGGTACTGCTGCATATCTGCAAGTCAAGCTCCACTCAAGTAATCCACACGTGTGACCTCAACCTAATCTGAGACATCAATAGGACTTGTTGAGACAGATTTGTCTCAGAGACGACCCCTTTTCTGGAATAGACTCCCTCTCCATGTCAAGTAGAGTACCTCATTAACCCTTTTTAAGTACAACCTGGATAACTGGATGGGAAACAGAAAATACATCCTTGGGATTCCACCTGTGTCCCTGATGGACAGGGGCATTGGGTGCTTAATTATCAAAACATGGGCTAAATTCTTGGCTAGGCTTGTAAGGGCTTCAGGGCCAATAACCTTATAACTTCCTATGATCCTATGATGATCCTATCAATATATCTGCATGGATATTCTTAAACACACCTACTTGCTTGCTTCCTTTTCCACCTTCCCAGTCAAGGTGAACTCTGACCTAAGGCATTTGGAATAGGGTTCATCTTAAAGCTCTGACTGGAGTGGACTGCCCAAGCAAGTACTGCTCCTTTTTAATCATTGCAGGTTTCACATTTGTTATGCCAAAGGCTGTGTCTCTCTTTGCAGTGGTCTATTTTCCATCCTCCAAGACTAGATATAAACTCTGGTGATAGTTTGGTACCCTTGTTGTCTCCAGACAACTTATCAATGGCATACCTGCTGGCTTCCCCACCTTTTGTTCCCCATATTGCTTCTGTGGACATCTGTATGATACACAGCCCCATTGGTCACTTAACCCTTGATCCCAGCTGTGTATGTCAACTAGTGGCTTCCCTGTTGCTGGTGGACTCTGTTGGGGTGGTTTAGGCTGCCCACCATGGGTTCCCTTATATCCATGTACAGCACTGGGTATCCTCTTCCTGTGCAGTGATGCCCTGCTTGCTAAGTAGAGATCCCTCTTTTTCCCCAGCACATCTGTAACGTTACACTCACAGTCTGTCAACCAGATTCTCATGTCCTCAGGCAAAGTGCTAAGGGTTTGTTCCTTTACCAAAAGGTCTGCCAGCCCTTCAAAAGTGGTGACCTAACACCCATTCACCCACCTATGAAGATAAGTGCTTAATATAATCACATACACTTTCATCTGCCTTGCATCTATGTTCATGAAACTTTTTTCTGCAAGCTTCAGATGGTAACTTAAAAGATTCTAATAAGCATTGTTTTACTCTATCATAGTTTAAACTGTCAATACCAGACAATTTAGAAACAGCAGTTACAGCTTTACCATGAAGTAAGTGGGTCAAGAATTGTACCCAGAGCCCTTGGTCAACATTATACTGTTTACAGGGCCTTTCAAACTTATGAATAAAACTATCAAAATTATCATCCAGTGTAAACTGTGAAAGAAATGTACTGACCTTCATTGCTTGTGAGGTTCAGTTACTCCCTTCCCCATTACCTTCATGACCTCCATGACCCTGACATAGGGTCAGCAGGGTTCAATTACTCCCTTCCCCATTACCTCCATTACCCCCACGACCCTGACATAGGGTCAGCAGGGTTCAATTACTCCCTTCCCCATTACCTCCATTACCCCCATGACCCTGACATAGGGTCAGCATCACCCTCTCATGTTGATGCTTCTCATTTTCTTTGGCCTCAAAATGCCGCAGTCTGTCTGCTGATTCTAATTCCAAATGTTTGGCCTCCAGTTCAAGTCTGTTTAACCACAGATGGGTTTTTAAATCCTCTAAGGAAAAGGTGATCTGTCCTGTTTCTGAAGGCTGCAAATTCCCATCACCAGACTGGTTATCCTCTTGGTTGCTGGTCTGAGCTGTGACTAAGGCTGAAATAATTTCTTCTTTAGTTAGGATGGCATGCACCACTTCTTTGGCTTCACACACCTTGGTCAACTGGTTCTTTGTCAGCTTGCCATAATCCTCTACTGACATCTTTGTCTGTTTTCCCTGACAAAACTTAACTAATAGCAAATAAATAAAACTGTTGTGATAACAAAACTGTGAATGTTTACCTTGTGGCTGCTGAGAGTACACAGACCTTCAGTGACAACTGCCAACAGGCTACGTAAGTATCCACACCACTGCTCACCAATATGTGATGTTCCCTCTCTGGGCCAGTAATCAAGGAGCCTGAATCCTCACCACTGACACCGGTGAGATGCATTCACTTGCAACAAAAATAGATACACACAGTATTTCCAGATGCAGGTCTCTGCAATAAGCACAATTTCCCTTACGAACACACAGGGAACACGCTCAAACCTGGGGCTGGTTTCTCTCTCTCTCTTTCCAGGCCCCCAGTAAGATTCCCCACTGGCACAGTTGTATAGTTAAGTCCTCAGCCAAGTCCTCCTGCACCCTCTCTATGAAACCAGTGCTTTGTGTCCCTGCTCCAAGCAGCTGACTCACACACTCTTGGAGATTTGATTTACACACACACACGCACACACACACACACACACACACACACACACACACACACACACACACACACACACACACACACACACACACACACACACACACACACACACACACCTGGGAAAAGCTGGCACAGATTTATTAGGTATGCCCCTTTCTTCCCAGACTATAAGGTAGTTACACTGCCACCAGACACTCCAAAGCCAGCTACTTTAAGGCTCTTACAAGAGTACCCAATTATGCTGAGTGAAATTAATATTAATACCAATGATAGTGTTTGACCAATGCACTAAGGCTTTCAGGAGTGGCCACAAAGTCACCAAATACAGATTATTACTCTCAAAGGTTAAAATATTCTCTAAAGGACCAACCACAATTAAAAGTTTAAATATATTTAGTAACAAATAATAAAAAGAACATGAAAATACAGAATATCTATTTATGATAAAAAACAGAGTTTCAATCACAAAAAATATTAAAATAACACAGATGAATAGATACATACAGATACAGAAAAACAGCATTTAACTAATCTCACTTTATTTTCCTGACTGATCTAAAGAATTACTCTTCCATGATCACTTGCTAGAGCAAGGCAAGATGAAGTAGATGAGTGATCCTTCTATATCAGGTTCCAAAATTAGACCGCCATGAGACTTCAGTCTCATCTAGTATTAAAACATAATTTCAGTGATAGATTACAAGATGACATCACATACAGCTGGTCACCTGACTTCTGGTTCCTTTACTGCCCTCCTTTACTAGAAGCTGCCAGGATTTAGCATGATTTATTTTACCTTATACACCTAGAGCTTTGCTAAGACCTGTTGCAGCTTCTGGAAGTCATAAAACAATTTCAAACTTCCACCCTTCCAGAGTAGCAATTACTTCATTCCTATGGACAATACAAGGATTCCTAGTCCTTGGTTTCACATACATTTCATCTCTGGCTGAACTGAAGATACAAGGTTGAAGTGAAAACATAATGGCAGACATTTGAATTTCAAACTTCATACCCTTCAGCAAATTCATGCTAATGCCATACTTGTTATTCTATCAACTTTCTAAGTTCATAAGAACGATATTTAAAAATTATCCTTATTTTTGGGACTTTGTCCAACTTTTATTTATGGCTTTGTCCAGATTTCTTGCTCTAAAAGCTTGAGAAGTATGCATGAAAGTGAAGTGAGTTTGCATAGTAGGTGACCCCCTGGTTCACCTTAGTAATGCCTACTAAGCTTAACCCTGCCACTACCCCTAAGCCTAAAGTGCAAAAACCCTTCCCTTAACACTACTACTACACAAGACAGCTTGGTCACTCACCACAAGAGTGCACCCACATACATCAGTAATTGGAGTTGGGGTTGGCATGCAGTTAACGTGTTTACTTTATAAGCACAAGGAACAGTGTTTGATTCTTAAGTTTGAGGACAAACTTGCTAAACTTTAAATGGCCCACAAGGACAGCTAGACTGGTATTTAGCTGTGAACCTACGCACACACACAAACACACACACACGCACACACGGTAGAGCAGACATCCAAAGAGACATCAGTTCAGTAAAGTGGATACTCAAACAAAAATCTCTACACTTCCATCTGTCGACCAAAGCATCTGTTGACCAAACACATGGAACCCATATCTCTCTCTCTCCTATGTATATATATATATATATATGTATAGACATATATATATATATATATATATATATATATATATATATATATATATATATATATATATTATATAAATATATATACTGAATATATATGGGTCTCTATCAGCATTTCAAAAATGTAATAGTTCGAATCACAAAATATGAAACTGAAATGATCGAACTATTACATTTTCGAATGCCGATATAAAAAAACAAAAAAACAAACAAAAAAAAAACTAAAGGGTGTAGTTGTAGGGTGTAGGGCTGCACCCCCCGCACCTCCTGCTACTTAAATATACCAACTCCAAGACCGCACTACATTGTAGTAAATGGAAATCACACCTTACGGAGATTTCCGTTTACCCGTTCGATGTTCTGCACTTTCGGCATTCTCGCGTCGACAATATTGCATTCGATATTGTCAACATTCGAGATGCTGACAGGAACCCAATATATATATATATATATATATATATATATATATATATATATATGTATAATATGTCCCACACAAACAGTCCAGCACCATAAAATAGAGCCATTAGTAAGTATATATCCAAAATATTTGGAAAAAAAACAAGTCTAGAGGCATGTATATATATGTATATATATATATATATATATATATATATATATATATATATATATATATATATATATGTATGTGTGTGTGTGTATATATCCATATATATATATATATATATATATATATATATATATATATATATATATATTAGATATAGATAGATGTAGGTATATACTTACACATGTATATATGTAAATATAGATATAGATATATACATGTGTATATTTGCATACACAAACCAAATCTGTTCTGAAATGGCATTACCAAAAATCTCTCTATCTGTATCTATATCTATATCTGTAATAAAATATATCTAGCTATTTCCCATCCCTAATGTCAAACCCTTCAGAATATCTGAATGTTTGAGAATTAGTTTCCAGACTCACACTTTCCTTACCTTGCATGCATTTGAAGTTCCATTCATCTGAAATCTTCAAATTTTGATAAATGAGCACTCAACCACATTTCACAATCATTCTAAATATGTGTGTCTCTCTATGGATAAATATGTATGTATATGTGTACATGTGTCTCTCTCTATATATATATATATAGATATATATAAAAATATATATATATATATATATATATATATATATATGTGTGTGTGTGTGTGTGTGTGTGTGTATATATATATATATATATATATATATATATATATATATATATATATATATATATATGGGTTTACACTGAATCAACGAAATTACATTTCTCTGAAATGTAATTTCATGAGCTAATTTTACTGAAAGTGCATTCATCCGAAAATGCATTTTGCAAAAAAACAATTCAATGGAAAAAAAAAATAGAACAACACTAAACACATTTATGCAGGGGGACAAGCCCCCCCTGCACCCCTCACACCCCTGCTACTTATATATTCCAACTCCGAGATCACACTACAGTGGAGGAAAGGGATTATTCCCTTATTCTCACTGTGCCACAGTCTACAACAGTAACCTCACTTGCTGTTTATTGAAACATTTTTTTTCGTGAAAGTACATTTTTGGATGAATGCACTTCCACAGGTTGAAGTAGACCTATATATACATATATATATATATATATATATATATATATATATATATATATATATATATATATATAGATATATATTCAGCTAACTGGCATAGAGTCTTGGGAGTAGTCTATGACTAATGAATGCCAAAGAAGCTGAAAAGTAAGGTGTACAAGACAGTGGTGTGACCAGTACTACCATATGGTAGAGAAACCTGGGCAGTAAAGGCAAAGCAGATGAAGAAGCTAAAGGTGATGGAAATGAAGTGCCTGAGAATGGTGGTAGGATGTGCACTTTGGGACAATCAAAGAAATAAGAACGTAAGAGCAGAAGTCAAAGTAGCTCCAATTGCAGAACAGATCAAAGAGAACAGATTACAGTGGTTTGGACACATGCAGAAAAGCAGAAGACAATCTGGTGAGGAAGATTTGGGACAGACATAAAGAAGGTAAGAGGAAACATGGACATACAGCAAAGAGGTGGATGGTTTGTATATATGGGTCTACTTTGAAACATCTAAAACCTATAACATCTAATTTCATAACATTGAGACCAGAACATCTAAAACCCAAAACATCTAAAACCCATAACACTGAATTTCATAACATCTAACACTACAAAACACAAGAAAGTAACATCCCCTCCACATATAACAACACCAAACTACCAAACACATTTTTTTCGATGTTTCTGCATCCCTGCACCCCCATCCCCCGTAAATTAAATATACCAACTCCAAGATCACACTACAGTGGGAAAAAGTTAATTTTCTAACCCCACTGTATCAAGTCCCCCCTGCAGAAACGTAGTAAAAAGTGTGTTTGGTTGTTTGGTGTTGTTATGTCTGGAGGGGATGTTATTTTCATGTGATTTGTACTGTTAGATGTTATGAAATCCAATGTTATGGGTTTTAGATGTTTTGGGTTTTAGATGTTCTGGCTTCAATGTTATGAAATTAGATGTTATGGGTTTTAGATGTTTTGAAGGGGATCCATATCTATCTATCTACCTATATATATATATATATATATATATATATATATATATATATATATATATATATATATGTGTGTGTGTGTGTGTGTGTGTGTGTGTGTGTGTATGTGAGGGTTTGTGTATACCTATATCTATTTATCTCTCCCCCCTCTCTCTCTCTCTCTCTCTCTCTCTCTCTCTCTCTCTATATATATATATATATATATATATATATATATATATATATATTTATTTCACCAGATCTCGTTTCACTGAAGTGAAATACTGGCACTGTGTAGAGTACTGTAAGGTAAGTAATAGGTATGTGCCCTTTTTCCCACTGTAATGTGATCCTGGAGTTAGTATATAGAGTTGGGGGGTTTGGGGGCACAACCCCCCACCTTGAGGGGTTTGGGGATTGTAGCCCCCCACTTAGTTTGGATTTATATTGGTGTTGTAAATATGCATGTCTATGGTTTAAAATGTATTGTTTTGAAGCTTTCAGTGAAATATAATATAAAATCAAACTAGGTGGGGTGCTACCACCCACACCCCAAATCTGGGGGGGCTCTGCCCCTACACCCCCCCCTAACTATATATACTAACTCCAGGATCACACTACAGTGGGGAAAAGGGTATATACATATTTGTGTGCTCGAGGGTCTTGTATAGTGGTGGCATTACGGAAAGGGTTTTTCTAAGATAAGGTACACGGTTAAGGTTAGGGATAGGGCAGCTCTCTTTAGTAATGCATGCTATCCCTAACCCTGAGCTTTACCATAGAAAAAAAACATTTTCTAACACTACCACTATTCAGAGAATTCATGTCTGAATGTGTGATGGAATTTTGGAGATCAGATTGCAAAACAAATACGTGTGTCAGTGGTTGTTCATTTCAATAAATCAACATATTCTCATATCTATAAATGTGACACTTGTCCTGCTCAAAAGCTCATTATCAGAATCATTCTTGTATATCGATCCAGTATAAGATTGGAGCTAAATTAATACTTGGCTATCAGAAGTGAAGAGGTGAAATTGTTGATGTTTTAAAATGTTATAGCAGAAACAAGACAATACAGAGAGCTGCAAAAATTACACATTCAGTATGCAGCCTTTTTCTGCAGCATGTCTCTGCAAAGCAAGTCTGTTACTCACAGAAAGATTATCAGCAGTGCAACCTGCAGTGCTCAGGTAAGTCACGCTGCATGTTTCATCAATAATGCATCTCAGAGTCATGCACTATCGGGATGGTGCTGAATTACATTCAGTTCTAATGTGCATGTCTAAGAACTGCTCACCTGAGCAGTTTAAACAACTATTTAAGTGAGAGCTCTTTCAAACTTTGCAAACATGCAGCACAGGAATGTGTACACACACACACACACACACACACACACACACACACACACACGCTTGCACTTACATATGCACACACAGTCACACATATGTAGACACACCTGGAGTGATACATTACTGAGATAATTCCTTTGACAACAGTGTGTTGCACCTGTCCTGCTGTTCTTGAACCTTCTCCACTATGGACATTAATGAATTCTTACACTACACAAATTCTGGTCTGACTACCTGCTCTGTGAAGTGCAGAGGGCTAGTTTATATGGGTTGTACCCACACACTTCCACATTTGAAAGTGGCCCTAAAATGTGAGCCCACTGCTCATTTGGGTGCCCTTGAGCTAAACTGTACAAAAGCTTTTCTGAATGGCAGTCCTCTTCCATACTATACAAAGCCATGTGTGATTTTGTGTAGAATTAAAGGGAGCTATGAATACCTACCTACCCATATGCCCTGACATCATCATTTTAGAAGAAAATGCCAAAACATGTCAAACATATGCCCCTTATTAGCAAATTCAAGTAAAACAGACAAAGTCTATCACCCATAGAATTTGCAAAACTTTCAGTATAGAACATCAGTGTGGCTAATAAGTCATACCTCTCAACTGTACACATTTTTGCAGAATGTCCAGATTTCTGTCTTATATTTTGGTCCATTTTACATAAAATGTTGTTTTTCTGCCAAATTAGTGGTAAATAATTAAAGATGAAAGATAGAAAATAATGGCAGACGTTGAGTTTTAGACTTCATACCTTTCAGAAAATTCATGCTACTGCAAAATCTGTTATTCTATCAACTTTCCAAGTTTGTAAGCAATATTTAAAAATTGTCCCTATTTTTGAGTCTTTGTCCCACTTTTATTTATGGCTTTGCCCAGATTTCTTGCTTTGTGAGGTTGAGAGGTATAGTGGCTATTAATAATTTACAACCTGGCAAATATAAAAAAATGCATTGTGTGCTCCTGAGTACAAATATTTTAATTTTAAAATGTGTGAAAAATATAAAAACATTATTTTGTTATTGAATAATTATGAGTAGAGTTCACTTTACAAGCAGCATGTTCTACCACCACTACATTTTGGTATATTCACATCACCGAAATATTATTCCCCCTCCCCAATACCAGATATCTTATTAAGTTCTCTTCAGCCCTTCTTTAATAACTCTATGCCTGCATGGGTTTTCTCATAATTTTACCATGAAAATACTTCCCACATGTAACTGTTCCTGCCCCGACTTCTAATGCCCCCTTCTCCCTTTACCTTTCTCCTGCATTATCACCTTCCATAACCAGTCTCTATGTTTCTGTTTTACTTCCCACATGTAACTATTCCTGCCCCGACTTCTAATGCCCCCCTCTTCCTTTACCTTTCTGCTGCATTATCACCTTCCATAACCAGTCTCTATGTTTCTGTTTTACTTCCCACATGTAATTGTTCCTGCCCCGACTTCTAATGCCCCCCTCTCCCTTTACCTTTCTGATGCATTATCACCTTCCCTAACCAGTCTCTACGTTTCTTACTTCCCACATGCAACTGTTCCTGCCCTGACTTCTAATGCCCCCCTCTTTCTTTACCTTTCTCCTGCATTATCACCTTCCATAACCAGTCTCTATGTTTCTGTTTTACTTCCCACATGTAACTGTTCCTGCCCTGACTTCTAATGCCCCCTTCTACCTTTACCTTTCTGCTGCATTATCACCTTTCCAAACCAGTCTATACATTTCTGTTTTACTTTCCACATGTAATTGTTCCTGCCCCGACTTCTAATGCCCCTTCTCCCTTTACCTTTCTGCTGCATTATCACCTTCCTTAACCAGTCTCTACATTTCTATTTTACTTCCCACGTCACCGTTCCTGCCCCGACTTCTAATGCCCCCTTCTACCTTTACCTTTCTGCTGCATTATCACCTTTCCAAACCAGTCTATACGTTTCTGTTTTACTTCCCACATGTAATTGTTCCTGCCCCGACTTCTAATGCCCCTTCTCCCTTTACCTTTCTGCTGCATTATCACCTTCCCCTAACCAGTCTCTACGTTTCTGTTTTACTTCCCACATGTAACTATTCCTGCCCCAACTTCTAATGCCCCTTCTTCCTTTACCTTTCTGCTGCATTATCACTTTCCCTAACCAGTCTCTACGTTTCTGTTTTACTTCCACCATATGTAGATTTCTGAAATTAAAATATTCATAATACAGTTGAAGACAGAGTTATTCCTTTATTTTTGAACCAAAGAGCAAAATGTATAAATATTTTATTAAGTTTTCCAGTAATATTTTCTGATCTTTATCAGAACCTGTGAGACATTTTTAAAGAGGAAACCTTATATTGACAGGAAACAAAGTTAGTCAAAAATGATCAGCAATAAGTTTATTAACTTCTGGAAAATAACCTCTACTAAACGAAGATAGATAAGAAATATGTAGCCTGTAGGAGTTTATTAAATTCTGTTGCATTTTATCAGTGTCATCTGTTGTAAGTCTTGTTTTTTTAGGTTATACTTATCAGCCAGTTGTAATAGGGAATAAATCCATAATTTTCCATGCAGAAACTTCTTTTTTATTGCATCATTTATTAATAAACACTGATATATTTAAATAAGATTTTATTTTTATTCCTGGAGAGCAGTTATGATTGCTCTGCTGTGCAGGAAGTGATGGTTATCTTGATAATTAATATATTTTTAATGTGTTTTTCTCAGATGAAGTCACACCAAACAACTATTTTAGACATAAATATATGAGGATATGTTTATAGACAGCAAGTTCAAAGATCATAATTTCTCATGTATGTATAAAATATATAAAACATTTTAAAAAAGTTAAAAAAGGTATTCATTATGTTAATTTGTAACCCAAATGTTTAACTTTACAGACAGTTTCAGACCCATTAGTCTTATTTATTTACTTTGTTCGGATTAAAATGGTCATGATTTATTCACTAAAATTTTATTCTTTACCTGCAGGCTCCCAGGGCTATCTGCAGTGAAAGTTGTCTCCCAGGGTTTAGAAAGGTCATCCAGAGAGAGAAACCTGCCTGCTGCTATGATTGTGTGCCTTGTGCTGCAGGAGAAATCTCCAACTACAGCGGTAAGACATTTAATGTTCAAATATACTGCTACTGGTGATGGCTTACAATCAAAACGTGGAGTAAAATCACTGCAGTCAAGGTCTGCAATGCCAAACTGCAATATTACAATCCATAATAACGAATGTAGAGCTGCATTCATTATTATTAGTTCGGCATTGTGAATGTCGATCTCGGTACAGGGGGGAGTGGGGAATTTCCCATTTTCCTCTCTGTAATGCAATCTCGGAGTTGGTATATTTAAGTTACAGGGGTGTGGGATGTAGGGGGCTTGCCCCCTGCAAAACATTGACACTAATACTGACTTTCGATTCAGAAGGTTTGGTGCTGTGAATGGGATCATCATGGTAATGATCACTGACTTTATGAAGGGATCGGTGAGTACATTTTCGTAGGTTCGATTTGGCATTGTGCTTAAACGCACAATTGCCGTTCTGAATTTTGATAGTAAACCACTGGTGATAATGCAGCTTTTCTAACCATTAACAGGCACTACTGGCTACCCTGCTGTTTCAGCACCATAAAACAAAAAAAAATCATTTTCACATATTTTATCTCACCAGATAAAGCAAGAAAATTTTTAATTTTAAAAATAGTTTTGAGATGGGCACATTTATTGCCATCAGTCCTTTTATTTTTCCTAGCTACAGTCATGTAACAGAATAAGGACAGGACAGCATAGCAGACATCCAACCCCAGAGAATACACTAAAGACATGGGGTCAGTGTGTCAACCCTGTTCTCTTACACAGCACACAGGATAAGGGCAGGGCAGTATGGTAGATTTGTGTATGTACAAGTAACACACTACTAATACTAAACACATAATACACATACCTCTTTTCTTGATGTACTGGAAAATATTAGGGTTCAACCAAACACCCTAATAATGGACAATTTCAACTACCCCATCATTAACTGGGAAAACTACTCATGTAGCAACTCCTTCGCCCAACGTTTTCTGGAATTCATAAACTCCAATGCCCTGGAACAACTTATCCATACCCTCACCAGGGGCAGCAATATACTAGATCTAGTCATTACCAACATCAGTGACCGGTGTTCCACACCTGAAGTCAACACCTCATTGGTTCGATCCGACCATAAGCTAATCACCCTACATATCCACATCCTGCCCCCACCCCCATTAAGGAAACCACTGTAAAAACTTTCTCCAAAGCCAACTTCATTCTTCTTAAGACAGAAGTGGTGAACTTCATGACACGCATGCAGATGGAGAATACAGTTACAACTACTGAATCCTACACAATTGCACTTTATAAGCACTTACACGAGTGCATGGATTGTGCTATCCCAAACAGAACCTAGACGCTATCCTCCAAAAAAAGGAAGCCAATCTGGTGGTCCTCTGCCATAAACAAACTGTACAGCAGAAGGAAGAAACTGTTGCAAAAGAGAGTAAAATCCCATGAGTGGAGGAGCTCCCTGGTCAGCCTCAGTAAGAAGCTGTGATCCCTGATAAAATCCTCCAAAGCTAGTTACGAAAACAAAATCGCCACCAATTCTAAAGACAACCACAAAGCATTCTATAGCTATGTCAAGAATCTCAATGGCAACACTCAGATCTGCTCTGAGTTACAGCACAATGGTACTAAATATACAGACCCAACTGATATTGCCAACATCCTGGCAGATAGGTTCAGTGCTAACTTTATCCCCCCCTCTCACCCCCTAAAGGGCCCATCTGTATACCGGAAGAATGCAAAGTTCCTGTAATCACGGCTGCACAGGTAAAGACCACACTCTCCAAAGCCAAGAACACAGCATCCATGGGACCAGACAACATCCCAGGCTGCATTCTGCATGAACTACAGAATGAAATGGCACCCCACCTAATTACCATGTTCAATCATAGCCTCACCTCAGGCTTTGTGCCCGCTGAACGGAGCACAGCAACGGTTAGCCCACTCCACAAGGGGGGAGACACCACGGACCCCAGGAACTACCATCCCATTAGCCTGATGAGCCTGGTCTGCAAGGCCATGGAACATATCATCATGGAACTTATAAACAAAGACATTGGTAATCTCCATACTCTGGACCCCACCCAGTTCAGGTTTGTAAAAGGCAGATCATGTCTCCTAAACCTGATAGACTTCTTTGAAGCAGTCACCAAAGCCGTAGATGAGGGTAAGGTGGTTCACACAGCCTATCTAGATCTTGCCAAGGCTTTTGACACCATCCCTCACTCTGAAATTATAGATGAACTCACTAAACTAGGTATAAATCCCTATATCACAAGATGGGTTGCCAACTGGCTCACTGACAGAACCCACACTGTGAAAGTAGCAGACTCCAAATCTGACTTCAGACCAGTGACAAGTATAGTACCACAGGGTTCAGTCCTAGGTCCTCTCCTGTTTGGTATCTACTTCTCTGAAGTACAGGCTAATACAGAGCATCTTTGGCTAATGAAGTTGGCAGATGACTGCAAACTAGGAGACATAATCAAAACTCCTAATGATGTGGGCATGCTACAAAAGGGCCTCACTGAGACAGATGCTTGGTGTCAAAGCCACGGCCTCAAGCTCAATGCCAAAAAGTGCATTGTCATCCCCTTTGGTAAAAACTCTATACCCATGAACTACAACATAGGCGGTAGTATACTTAACACCAAAATTGTGATAAGAGACATTGGGACACAGGTGTACAGTAGTCTCTCCTTTGATAATCACATCGCCACAGTAGCCAGGAAATCCTTCTATGTGGCACACCTCATCACAAAAGGTTTCTCATCCAGGAAAAAAAGAGGTTATTGTTCCCCTCTACTCATCACTCATTAGACCCATTATAGAGTAGAATGCCCCTTTTGGTATGTACCTCACAAGACATCTACAACAACTGGAAAGGCCACAGAAAAACCTCACAAAGAGGATTACCAGCCTCAAACAGATGCCTTACACAGTCCATCTAAAAAAACTCCAGCTTTACTCTGTCGCATATCGGCTACTCAGAGGTGATCTCTGCCTAACATACTTAGCTATGTCAAATCCAGAGCTGTTGGACATGCTCCATTTAAAGAAATTCCAATCCCTCCGAGCTACAAGCTCTAGGGACCTAAACCTTGTCACCATAATAAGCAGAACATGCTGAAGGCATAGATTCCTGTCCCAGAGACTTCCCATATGCTGGAATAAACTACCTGTCTATATCAAACAAAGCTCCTCATTAGCACTCTTCAAGAAAAATCTTGATGATAGGATGGGAAATAAGAAAATCACCCCGGGGATCACTTCTGTGACTCTGCTCGACAGTGGCACAGGAAAATAATTTTCTTGGATGGCAAAGGCCAGGGTACCTTTTTGGCTGGGCTTGTATAGGTCCTAGGGCCAATAGCCGAGTACCTACCTATGAACCTATGAACCTAAGAACAGGCAGGTTCAGCATATGAACTCCTTTCATATATACACAGAACACGGTCAACATATAGGTTCAATGCTGGAGTCATATAAACCAACAAACACCAGAACACAATGTCAGTGATTATATTGCATACTTGTGAAAATACTATGTTTTAAAATATTAGAAGACCTTATGGTAAGAGAATAAGCACTCAGGTGATGAAAGTGTTACTGACAGACAGGGAATGCACTTGCATTGAAGAAATGTGTAGAAAGTCTGACTGGTAACTAGTCAACAGGTTACAAGTGCACAATAAGTGAGTACCTAGCACTATATAGAGGTAAAATGAAGCCAATGTGGAAAGACTAAATAAACACAACAGGTTCCACAGGCAAAGATGGAAGCCACTGGTTCCAGTACAGACCTGTGTCTTGTGATGTATATATATATATATATATATATATATATATATATATATATATATATTTATATATATATATTTATATATATATGTATATATATGTGTGTGTGTGTGTGTATATATATATATATATATATATATATATATATATATATATATATATGTGTGTGTGTGTCATGTAATATATATATATATATATATATATATATATATATATATATATATATATATATATATATATGTATGTATGTACATGTATGTATATGGATGTATGTATATCTATATCTATATATATATATATATATATATATATATGTATGGAAGCGCTACAGAATCCTGAAAGCCCAAAATCCTGAAGCCCAAAATCCTGAGACCAAAATCCTGAAAGTTCAAAATCCAGAAAATTCAAAATACTGAAAACTTAAAATCCTGAAAACACACAGGATACAAACACTTACTATATTCCACTACAAGTACATACAGAAACATATTACTCTTCAATTATATGCAGGGGCAGCCCCTTGCACCCATGTGGGGGCTGCCCCACACCCCGTTACTTAAATATATCAACTCCGAGATTGCACTTCACCACACTAAGTGCAATCTTGGAGTTGATATATATAAGTAGTAGCGGTGGGGCAGCCCCCACGGGGTGCAGGGGCTTGCCCCTCTGCTTATACTTGCAAAACAGTAATATAGTTTGTGTTTTATTTCTTTTTGCATGTACTTGTGCTGGAATAAGTATCCTGTGTGTTTTCAGGATTTTGTGTTTTCAGTATTTTGAGTTTTCGGGATATTGAACTTTCAGGATTTTGGTCTCAGGATTTTGGGCTTCAGGATTTTGAGCTTTCAGGATTCTGTAGCGCTCCCATATATATATATATATATATATATATATATATATATATATACATGTATATGTTGTTGTTCTTCTTTCGGGTTTTCCTGGTGAGGGGTCACCACAGCGGAACTCCGGTCTGCTAATGATTGGCAGCAGATTTTTTTACAGATGCCGGGGTGCCAGCTCGATGCCCAACCTTCAACGAAGGCATGCCCATTCTACACATGTCATTCGAACGCCACTCAACCACGGGGAGGACATGCAGACTCCACACAGAACGCAGTCCAGCCGAGAATCGAATGGTAGAACCTCTTGCTGTGAGGCAAAAATGCTACCGCTGCACCACCATGGCTTTTATATGCATTTATATATATATATATATATATATATATATATATATATATATATATATATATATATCTATATATATATATGGGTCCCATTCAAAAGACCGAAACGCTGATTCCCCGACGTGGAAATCACCAACGCCAGATGACCGACAGGTACGTATACCGACAGGGTGATTCGCCGACAGTGGAAAGACCGACAAGGGTAATCTGCGATCGCGACCCAGTAAGTGTGCGATAGTGACGGAGGTAGGAGTGGTCAGGTAAGTGAGTTAGGGTTAGGGTGCAGGTAGGTGATGTGTACGTTAGTGTCGGAGCTTGGGCTAGGGGTGTGTAAGTGAGTTAGGGTTAGGGTGCAGGTAGGTGATGTACGTTAGTGTCGGAGCTTGGGCTAGGGGTGTGTAAGTGAGTTAGGGTTAGGGTGCAGGTAGGTGATGTGTACGTTAGTGTCGGAGCTTGGGCTAGGGGTGTGTAAGTGAGTTAGGGTTAGGGTGCAGGTAGGTGAAGTGTGCGATAGTGTCGGACCTTAGGGTTAGGGTTTGGGTCAGGGCTAGTGTGTATGGTATGTAGTGTCGCGTGTTGTTTACGTTCCGTGTGTCAGTGATTTGGTGTTCGGTGTTTTGCGTTGTCGGGTTTGTGTCGGATTTGTGTGTTGTCGGTTATTTGGCATTGGTGAGTTTTGTGTCGGGGAATCGGCGTGTCGGTGTTTAGAAGTAGACCCATATACATATATATATATATATATATATATATATATATATATATATATATATATATATATATATGTATATATATGTATCTGTATCTATATGTGTATATGTATGTATATTTATATTTTATTTTTTATTTTATTTTATTTTTATTTATTTTACATTTGTTGACTGGGATAGTCCGACTGGATGCATGTCCATTTTCAGCGGAGGTCCAGGGAGAAAAGCTCCAAGGGTAAGCAGATGCAGCATTACATAATGCCAGCATTACATATTACAAACAGACTATTTACAGTGATTATATATGTAAGCAAGTTAATGAAGTTCAAGTAATATACAGTAAAGTCCAAACAAGTAATATACATACATATATATATATATATATATATATATATATATATATATATATATATATATGGGTTCACTTCAGTTCACTGAACTTTCATTTCACTGACTTTCATTTCACTGACACCATTTCACTGAAATTCATTTCATTGAAACTTCATTTCACTGAAAGTTCATTTCACTGACAAGTATTATTACAAAGTAAATGGAATATTCCCCCTTCCCCACTGTAGTGCGACCCTGGAGTTAGAATATATAGTTAGGGGGGTGTGGGGGGCAGAGCCCCCCACATCGGGGGGTCGCAGCCCCCCACTTCATTTCATATGATATTCTTACATTTTGATATAATATTGCTTAGTAAAAGAAAAGTAAGTGGGGGGCTATGCCCCCACACCCCCCGATGTGGGAGGCTCTGCCCCCCACACCCCCCTAACTATATATTCTAACTCCAGGGTCGCACTACAGTGGGGAAGGGGGCATATTCCATTTACTTTGTAATAATACTTGTCAGTGAAATGAACTTTCAGTGAAATGAAGTTTCAGTGAAATGAATTTCAGTGAAATGGTGTCAGTGAAATGAAAGTCAGTGAATTGAAAGTTCAGTGAATTGAAGTGAACCCATAAAGATATATATATATATATATATATATATATATATATATATATATATATGTATATAAAATGTGTATATGTATGTATATGTATATGTATTCATTCAGGAATACCAATTGGAACCCCCTGAAAACTCTTCCACTAGACTCAGCTGTTGACTTTTTCAACACAACTTTCTTAAACGTCATTAACTCTCTAGCTCCAGTAAGAACAAAAAGAGTAAAATCTAAGACCACCCCATGGCTTACCAAAGACACCAAAAAGATTATGTTACAAAGAGATAACACCTGGAAAATATACCTCCAAATTAAACTACCA
Organism: Protopterus annectens; assembly: GCF_019279795.1. NCBI lineage: Eukaryota > Metazoa > Chordata > Ceratodontiformes > Protopteridae > Protopterus > Protopterus annectens. The sequence continues at coordinate 101,554,704 of NC_056735.1, forward strand.
GACATCTTACTTAAATACAAACAACTAAGAAACCTTGCCAAAAAATAAGTTATCAAAGATAAAATGTCCTACTACATCAAAATGCAAACAAATCATGCAAAAAACCCCAAACAATTTTGGAACGTTATCAACTCTCTCCTTAGGCCAGGTACTAAAAACAATCCCTGCCCTGACACTAGCAAATCTGACCTTGAAATTGCCTCACTATTTAACACCTTCTTCACCACTTCTATTGCTGAGCTAACCAAGACCTTTACTAACAACAACCCTAAGCCCCACCCCAACCAAACATCCTCTCCCCCCACCTACTTTCGAACTCAAACCCATCTCCACCTACCAAATAAAGAAACTACTTTCTAAACTAAAGCCTTGCTCCAATGCTCCCAACAACATTCCCTCCTCCTTCTTAAAAATAGCCTCCGATGGTACTGCTCTCCCTATTAAAATCCTGATCAATAGATCCCAACTTGAATCCTATGTACCCAAACTATGGCGCTCTGCATATATTCTTCCACTTCACAAGGGTGACAAAAACTGTAATTTCTCTAATTTCCACCCCATAGCCATCTTTCCTCTCTCCCTAAACTCCTTGAAAAATGCATCCACCTTCAGCTCTTGCCATTCCTTACCAAACACCAGCGACTCTCTCCTACCCAACACGGCTTCCGCCCAGGACATAGTACCAACACCGCCCTTCTCTCCTTCTTACATTCTGTCTATTTAGCCCATGACACCAGTAATTTAGCATCCTCAGTTCTGCTCGACTTATATAAAGCTTTTGATACCATCTCCCTCACCCACATTCTAAATCATCTGTCTAATCTCAATCTCTCCCACAAAACTCTCTCCTGGTTCTCCAGCTATCTTTCCGACAGGTTCCAGGCAGTCAAATGGGGCAGGGCACCTCCACCTTCCAACCTACCCCTACTGGAGTATCCCAAGGATCCATACATGGCCCAGTTCTATTCAACATCTTTATTAATGACTTTTACAAGGCCATACCCAATACTAAAATTGTTCAATATGCTGACGATTCTACTCTGATCTGCTGCACCTCCAACTTAACAGATCTCCAAATACTGACACAAACAGCCTTTTCAACTACTGAAAACTTGCTGCTCCAAAATCCCCTCTCATTAAATGCTAACAAAGCTAAAATCCTTCTATTTTCTCCTTCTAAGTCCTCCCCTGTTGATAAAAACTCATTCCAAATAAACAGCCATAACAACTCCATTTTAGAGGTCGTTCCCTCCGCCAGACTTCTTGGTGTAACTATTGATGAACACTTAAAATTTAATACTCCCATCCAGCTAAACATAAAGAAAACCCACATAAAACTTGGCCTACTTTATAGAAACAACCACTTCCTCTCTCCTGCTACCAGACTAACTCTCACCACTACGTATCTCCTTCCCTCTCTACTGTATGGCGCCCCTCTGCTTACTAATTTATCCTCCTCACTATCCTCCAAACTAGAAATATGTTACAATAAAATCTCCAGATTTGCCACCAAAGCCAAATCTTCCTCTCATCACTGTTCCTCCCTTCACTCATTAAACTGGCTTGAACTCCATAACCAACTTGACTTTCTCCAAATCACGACTGCCTATAGACTAATATTCCAACCTACCAAGTGCCCTGCACTAGCCAATATCCTACAACCATATAGTCCCCATAGAACACTTAGATCTATCCACCAAAACCTAATCACCATCCACAAACCCAAGCACCCAGCTGGTCAACTTCTGCTTTCTTTCACCTTGGCCAAAAAATGGAATGCTCTTCCCTCCACTCTTAGGACCTGCGACAACCTCGAAAAATTTTAAAACTCTTCTTCATTCTCACCTTTACTCAAACAGGAAATGCAACTGTACTCTTCACCCTATACTTCTCAAGGTCTCCTCCACTTTTACTCTTGGCTAACCCAGCTAACCTTGCTCATTTGTATTATGTATAAATAACTATACTGTAAAATCTAGCCTCAAGGCTATTTGACTGTCTTTTACACCTGAACAAAATTATAATTGTTTGTTTTTTTTCGAATACTACCTGTTTATTTGTCAGTAATGCAAAGTTTCTTAGTAATTATTCATGTAACAATGTATTGTTGGTGCTTTTCTCCCTGGGCCTCCACTGAAAACGGGCTCCCAGAGACCAGTGTACCTCCCAGGTCATCAAACTGGAATATATATATATATATATATATATATATATATATATATATATATATATATATATATATTTATGTGGGAGGCTGGCCTAATGGTTAAGGTGTTTGCCTTACAGAAACAATGTGCAATGTTTGATTCTCATGAGAGATACTTGGCTAGGCTTAAAATACCCAACCAGGCAGATAGCCTAGTACTAATCTATGAATCATGTGGTTATATGATTTTGGTGTAATTAAGAGGAGAATGAATAGTACGAATGTCCACAGTGACTGGGTGGGACACAAAGGCTTTAAGAAGACAGCCAGGATTGGTGACACTACAGTTGTAGTGAGTGGTCAGGAACGAGTCATTGTTACAGACTACCACAAGGATCTGTACCCTGTCTCAATGGATAGGAAAGAGACCATCGCTAAAAGGGATACAGCATCAGACATAGCTGTTGTTTAACCTGCAGCATTGATCCAAACCACAGTGGTCCTAAGATACCGGACTTCTTTTTAAAAGTACTACTTCAACAGAACAGTTAGGTGGTACCAATAAGGGTGAATCTGAGACAAAACTATCAATGATACTAGTAGTAATAAGGTTGAATCTGAGACAGAACTATTAATGGTACTAGTAGTAATAAGGCTGAATCTGAGACATAACTATCAATGGTACTAGTAGTAATAAGGCTGAATCTGAGACATAACTATCAATGGCACTAGAACAGAAGATTTAGGTGGTAGTAATAAAGCTGAATCTGAGACATAACTATCAATGGTACTAGAACAGAAGAGGTAGGTGGTAGCAATAAGGGTGAATCTGAGACAAAACTATAAATGATACTAGTAGCAATAAGGCTGAATGAGAGACATAACTATCAATGGTACTAGTAGCAATAAGGCTGAATCGGAGACAAAACTGTCAATGGTACGAAGAGTAATAATGTTGAATCTGAGACATAACTATTAATGGTACTAGTAGCAATAAGGGTGAATCTGAGACAAAACTACCAATGGTATTAGAAGCAATAAGGCTGAATCTGAGACATAACTATAAATGATACTAGTAGCAATAAGGCTGAATGAGAGACATAACTATCAATGGTACTAGTAGTAATAAGGCTGAACCTGAGACTTAACAATAAATAGTACTGGTAGTAATAAGGCTGAATCTTAGACATAACACTGAATGGTACTAGTAATAATAAGCCTGAATCAGAGACATAACTATCAATAGTACTAGTAGCAATAAGGCTGAATCTCAGACATAACTATCAATGGTACTAGTAGCAATAAGGCTGAATCTGAACTATAACAATCAATATAACTAGAACAGAAGAGTTAGGTAGTAGCAATAAGGCTGAATCTGAGACATAAGTATGAATGGTACTATTTGTAATAAGGCTGAATCTGAGACATAACTCTCAATGGTACTAGTAGCAATAAGGCTGAATCTGTGACATAACTATCAATGGTACTAGTAGTAATAAGACTGAATCTGAGATATAACAATCAATAGTACTAAAACAGAAGAGGTAGGTAGTAGCAATAAGGCTGAATCTGAGACATAAGTATGAATGGTACTATTTGTAATAAGGCTGAATCTGAGACATAACTCTCAATGCTACTAGTAGTAATAAAGCTGAATTTGAGACATAACTATCAAAGGTAGTAGTAGCAATAAGGCTGAATCCAAGACATAACTATCAATGTTACAAGTAGCAATAAGGATGAATCTGACACATAACTATCAATGGTACTAGGAGTAATAAGGCTGAATCTTAGACAAAACACTGAATGGTACTAGTAATAATAAGCCTGAATCACAGACATAACTATCAATAGTACTAGTAGCAATAAGGCTGAATCTCAGACATAACTATCAATGGTACTAGTAGTAATAAGGCTGAATCTGAGACATAACTATCAATGGTACAAGTAACAATAAGGCTGAATCTGAGACATAACTATCAATGGCACTAGGAGTAATAAGGCTGAACCTGAGACTTAACAATAAATAGTACTAGTAGTAATAAGGCTGAATCTTAGACAAAACACTGAATGGTACTAGTAATAATAAGCCTGAATCAGAGACATAACTATCAATAGTACTAGTAGCAATAAGGCTGAATCTCAGACATAACTATCAATGGTACTAGTAGTAATAAGGCTGAATCTGAGACATAACTATCAATGGTACAAGTAACAATAAGGCTGAATCTGACACATAACTATCAATGGTACTAGGAGTAATAAGGCTGAACCTGAGACTTAACAATAAATAGTACCAGTAGTAATAAGGCTGAATCTTAGACAAAACACTGAATAGTACTAGTAATAATAAGCCTGAATCAGAGACATAACTATCAATAGTACTAGTAGCAATAAGGCAGAATCTGAGATATAACAATCAATAGCACTAGAACAGCAGAGTTAGGTAGTAGCAATAATGCTGAATCTGAGACATAAGTATGAATGGTACTATTTGTAATAAGGCTGAATTTGAGACATAACTATCAATGGTACTAGTAGTAATAAGGTTGAATCTGAGACATAACTATCAATGGTACAAGTAGCAATAAGGCTGAATCTGACACATAACTATCAATGGTACTAGGAGTAATAAGGCTGAATCTCAGACATAACTATCAATGGTAATAATAGCAATAAGGCTGAATCTGAGTCATAACTATTAGTGTTACTAGTAGTAATAAGGCTGAATCTGAGACATAACTATCAAAGGCACAATTAGCAATAAGGCTGAATCTGAGAGATAACTATTAATGGTACTAGTAGTAATAAGGCTGAACCTGAGACTTAACTATCAATGGTACTACTAGTATAAGGCTGAATCCGAGACATAACTATCAATGGAACTAGTAGTAATAAGGCTGAATCTGAGACATAACTATCAATGGTACTAGTAGCAATAAGGCTGAATGTGAGACATAACTATCTATGGTACTAGTAGTAATAAGGCTGAATCAGGGACAAAACTATCAATGCTACTAGTAGTAATAAGGCTGAATTTGAGACATAACTATCAATGATACTAGAAGAGAAGAGTTAGGTAGTAGCAATAAGGCTGAATCTGAGACATAACTATCAATGGTACTAGTAATAATAAGGCAGAATCTGAGACATAACTATTAATGGTAGTATTAGCAATAAGGCTGAATCTGAGACATAACTATCAATGGTACTAGTAGTAATAAGGCTGAACCTGAGACTTAACAATAAATAGTACTAGTAGTAATAAGGCTGAATCTTAGACATAACACTGAATGGTACTAGTAATAATAAGCCTGAATCAGAGACATAACTATCAATAGTACTAGTAGCAATAAGGCTGAATCTCAGACATAACTATCAATGGTACTAGTAGCAATAAGGCTGAATCTGAGACATAACAATCAATAGTACTAAAACAGAAGAGGTAGGTAGTAGCAATAAGGATGAATCTGAGACATAACTATGAATGGTACTATTTGTAATAAGGCTTAATCTGAGACATAACTCTCAATGGTACTAGAAGTAATAAAGCAGAATTTGAGTCAAAACGATCAAAGGTAGTAGTAGAAATAAGGCTGAATCTGAGACATAACTATCAATGGTAATAGTAGCAATAAGGCTGAATCTGACAAAAACTATCAATGGTAATAGAACAGAAGAGTTAGATGGTAGCAATAAGGTAGAATCCGAGACATAACTATCAATGGTACAAGTATGAATAAGACTGAATCTGACACATAACTACCAATGGTACTAGGAGTAATAAGTCTGAATCTCAGACATAACTATCAATGGTACTAATAGCAATAAGGCTGAATCTGAGTCATAACTATTAGTGTTACTAGTAGTAATAAGGCTGAATCTGAGACATAACTATCAATGGTACTAGTAGTAATAAGGCTGAATCTGAGTAATAACTATCAATGGCACTAGTAGTAATAAGGCTGAATGTGAGACATAACTATCAATGGTACTAGCAGCAATAAGGCTGAATCTGAGTCATAACTATTAGTGTTACTAGTAGTAATAAGGCTGAATCTGAGATATAATTATCAATGGTACTAGTAGTAATAAGGCTGAATCTGAGACATAACTATCAATGGCACTAGCAGCAATAAGGCTGAATCTGAGTCATAACTATTAGTGTTACTAGTAGTAATAAGGCTGAATCTGAGACATAACTATCAATGGTACTAGTAGTAATAAGGCTGAATCTGAGACATAACTATCAATGGTACTAGCAGCAATAAGGCTGAATCTGTGTCATAACAATTAGTGTTACTAGTAGTAATAAGGCTGAATCTGAGACATAACTATCAATGGTACTAGTAGTAATAAGGCTGAATCTGAGACATAACTATCAATGGTACTAGTAGTAATAAGGCTTAATTTGAGACATAAATATCAATGGTACTAGTAGTAATAAGGCTGAACCTGAGACATAACTATCAATGGTACTAGTAGTAATAAGGCTGAACCTGAGACATAACTATCAATGGTACTAGTAGTAATAAGGCTGAATCTGAGACATAACTATTGACGGTACTAGTAGCAATAAGGCTGAATGTGAGACATAACTGTCAATGCTACTAGTAGCAATAAGGCTGAATCTGAGAAATAACTTTCAATGGCAATAGTAGCAATAAGGCTGAATCTGACACATAACTATCAATGGTAATGGAACAGAAGAGTTAGGTGGTAGCAATAAGGCTGAATCTGAGACATAACTATCAATGGTACTAGTAGCAATAAGACTGAATCTGAGACATAACTATCAATAGTATGGAACAGAAGAGTTAGGTGGTAGCAATAAGGCTGAATATGAGACACAATTATCAATGGTACTTTTAGCAATAAGGCTGAATCTGAGGTGTAACTATCAATTGTGCTAGCAGTAATAAAGTTGAATCTGAGACATAATTATCAATGCTACAACTAGCAATAAGGCTGAATCTGAGACATAACTATCAATGGTACTAGTAGCAATAAGGCTGAATCTGAGACATAACTTTCAATGGTACTAGTAGTAATAAGGCTGAATCTGAGACATAACTATCAATGGTACAAGTAACAATAAGGCTGAATCTGACACATAACTATCAATGGTACTAGTAGTAATAAGGCTGAACCTGAGACTTAACAATAAATAGTACTAGTAGTAATAAGGCTGAATCTTAGGCAAAACACTGAATGGTACTAGTAATAATAAGCCTGAATCAGAGACATAACTATCAATGGTACTAGTAGCAATAAGCCTGAATCAGAGACATAACTATCAATGGTACTAGTAGCAATAAGGCTGAATCAGAGACATAACTATCAATGGTACTAGTAGCAATAAGGCTGAATCTGAGATATAACAATCAATAGCACTAGAACAGTAGAGTTAGGTAGTAGCAATAATGCTGAATCTGAGACATAAGTATGAATGGTACTATTTGTAATAAGGCTGAATTTGAGACATAACTATCAAAGGTAGTAGTAGCAATAAGGTTGAATCTGAGAGATAACTATTAATGGTACTAGTAGTAATAAGGCTGAATCTGAGACATAACTATCAATGGTAAAAGTAACAATAAGGCTGAATCTGACACATAACTATCAATGGTACTAGGAGTAATAAGGCTGAACCTGAGACTTAACAATAAATAGTACCAGTAGTAATAAGGCTGAATCTTAGACAAAACACTGAATGGTACTAGTAATAATAAGCCTGAATCAGAGACATAACTATCAATAGTACTAGTAGCAATAAGGCTGAATCTGAGACATAAGTATGAATGGTACTATTTGTAATAAGGCTGAATCTGAGACATAACTATCAATGGTACTAGTAGCAATAAGGCTGAATCTGAGATATAACAATCAATAGTACTAAAACAGAAGAGGTAGGTAGTAGCAATAAGGATGAATCTTAGACATAACTATGAATGGTACTATTTGTAATAAGGCTTAATCTGAGACATAACTCTTAATGGTACTGGAAGTAATAAAGCTGAATTTGAGACATAACTATCAAAGGTAGTAGTAGCAATAAGGCTGAATCTGAGACATAACTATCAATGGTACAAGTAGCAATAAGGCTGAATCTGACACATAACTATCAATGGTAATAGAACAGAAGAGTTAGATGGTAGCAATAAGGTAGAATCCGAGACATAACTATCAATGGTACTAGGAGTAATAAGGCTGAATCTCAGACATAACTATCAATGGTAATAATAGCAATAAGGCTGAATCTGAGTCATAACTATTAGTGTTACTAGTAGTAATAAGGCTGAATCTGAGATATAATTATCAATGGTACTAGTAGTAATAAGGCAGAATCTGAGACATAACTATCAATGTTACTAGAACAGAAGAGTTACTTGATAGCAATAAGGCAGAATCCAAGACATAACTATCAATGGTACTACCAGTAATAAGGCTGAATCTGAGACAGAACTATCAATGGTACTAGAACAGAAGAGGTAGATGGTAGAAATAAGGCTAAATCTGAAACATAACTATCAATGGTCCAAGTAGTAATGAGGCTGAATCTGAGACATAACTATCAACGGTACTAGTAGCAATAAGGCTGAATGTGAGACATAACTATCTATGGTACTAGTAGTAATAAGGCTGAATCTGAGACATAACTATCAATGCTACTAGCAGTAGTATGGCTGGATTTGAGACATAACTATCAATGGTACTAGAACAGTAGAGTTAGGTAGTATCAATAAGGCTGAATATCAGACATAACTATCAATGGTACTAGTAGTAATAAGGCTGAATCTGAGACATAACTATCAATGGTACAAGTAGTAATAAGGCTAAATATGAGGCATAAATATCAATGGTACTAGTAGTAATAAGGCAGAATCTGAGACATAACTATAAATGATACTAGAACAGAAGAGTTAGTTGGTAGCAATAAGGCAGAATCCGAGACATAACTATCAATGGTACTACTAGCAATAAGGCTGAATCTGAGACATAACTATCAATGGTACTAGAACAGAAGAGGTAGATGGTAGAAATAAGGCTAAATCTGAGACATAACTATCAATGGTACAAGTAGTAATGAGGCTGAATCTGAGACATAACTATCAATGGTTCTAGTCGTAATAAGGCTGAATCTGAGACATAACTATCAATGGTACTAGTAGCAATAAGGCTGAATGTGAGACATAACTATCTATGGTACTAGTAGTAATAAGGCTGAATCTGAGACATAACTATCAATGCTACTAGCAGTAGTATGGCTGGATTTGAGACATAACTATCAATGGTACTAGAACAGAAGAGTTAGGTAGTAGCAATAAGGCTGAATATCAGACATAACTATCAATGGTACTAGTAGTAATAAGGCTGAATCTGAGACATAACTATCAATGGTACAAGCAGTAATAAGGCTAAATATGAGGCATAAATATCAATGGTACTAGTAGTAATAAGGCTGAATCTGAAACATAACTATCAATGGTACTAGAAGTAATAAGGCTGAATCTGGGACATAACTCTCAATGGTACTAGTAGTAATAAGGCTGAATTTGAGACATAAATATCAGTGGTACTAGTAGTAATAAGGCTGAACCTGAGACATAACTATCAATGTTACTAGCAGTAATAAGGCTGAATCTGAGACATAACTATCAATGGTGCTAGTAGTAATAAGGCTGAATCTGAGACATAACTATCAATGGTACTGGTAGTAATAATGCTGAATCTGAGATATAACTATCAATGGTACTAGTAGTAATAAGGCTAAATTTGAGACATAACTATCAATGGTACTAGTAGTAATAAGGCTGAATCTGAGACATAACTAACAATGGTACTAGAACAGAAGAGTTAGATGGTAGCAATAAGGCTGAACCTGAGACATAACTATCAATGGTACTATTAGCAATAAGGATTAGTCTGAGACATAACTATCAATTGTACTAGTAGCATTAAAGCTGAATCTGAGACATAACTACCAATGGTCCAAGAACAGAAGAGTAAGGTGGTAGCAATAAGGCTGAATCTGAGACATAACCCTTAGTGTTACTAGTAGTAATAAGGCTGAATTTGAGGTATAATTATCAATGGTACTAGTAGTAATAAGGCTGAATCTGAGACATAACTATCAATGTCACTAGTAGTAATAAGGCTGAATCTGAGACATAACTATTGATAGTACTAGTAGCAATAAGGCTGAATCAGAGACAAAACTATCAATGCTACTAGTAGTAATAAGGCTGAATTTGAGACATAACTATCAATGGTACTAGAAGAGAAGAGTTAGGTAGTAGCAATAAGGCTGAATCTGAGACATAACTATCAATTGTACTAGCAATAATAAGGCAGAATCTGAGACATAACTATTAATGGTAGTATTAGCAATAAGGCTGAATCTGAGACATAACAATAAATAGTACTAGTAGTAATAAGGCTGAATCTTAGACATAACACTGAATAGTACTAGTAATAATAAGCCTGAATCAGAGACATAACTATCAATGGTACTAGTAACAATAAGGCTGAATCTCAGACATAACTATCAATGGTACTAGTAACAATAAGGCTGAATCTGAGATATAACAATCAATAGTACTAAAACAGAAGAGGTAGGTAGTAGCAATAAGGCTGAATCTGAGACAGAACTATGAATGGTACTATTTGTAATAAGCCTTAATCTGAGACATAACTCTCAATGGTACTAGAAGTAATAAAGCAGAATTTGAGTCAAAACAATCAAAGGTAGTAGTCGCAATAAGGCTGAATCTGAGACATAACTATCAATGGTAATAGTAGCAATAAGGCTGAATCTGACACAAAACTATCAATGGTAATAGAACAGAAGAGTTAGATGGTAGCAATAAGGTAGAATCTGAGACATAACTATCAATGGTACTAGGAGTAATAAGGCTGAATCTCAGACATAACTATCAATGGTACTAGGAGTAATAAGGCTGAATCTCAGACATAACTATCAATGGTACTAATAGCAATAAGGCTGAATCTGAGTCATAACTATTAGTGTTACTAGTAGTAATAAGGCTGAATCTGAGACATAACTATCAATGGTACTAGTAGTAATAAGGCTGAATCTGAGACATAACTATCAATGGCACTAGTAGTAATAAGGCTGAATCTGAGACATAACTATCAATGGTACTAGCAGCAATAAGGCTGAATCTGAGTCATAACTGTTAGTGTTACTAGTAGTAATAAGGCTGAATCTGAGACATATCTATCAATGTCACTAGTAGCAATAAGGCTGAATCTGAGACATAACTACTAGTGTTACTAGTAGTAATAAGGCTGAATCTGAGACATAACTATCAATGGCACTAGTAGTAATAAGGCTGAATCTGAGACATAACTATTGATGGTACTAGTAGCAATAAGGCTGAATCTGAGACATAACTATCAATGGTACTAGTAGCAATAAGGCTGAATCTGAGAAATAACTTTCAATGGTAATAGTAGCAATAAGGCTGAATCTGACACATAACTATCAATGGTACTAGTAGCAATAAGGCTGAATCTGAGTCATAACTATTAGTGTTACTAGTAGTAATAAGGCTGAATCTGAGACATAACTATCAATGGTACTAGTAGTAATAAGGCTGAATCTGAGACATAACTATCAATGGCACTAGTAGTAATAAGGCTGAATCTGAGACATAACTATTGACGGTACTAGTAGCAATAAGGCTGAATGTGAGACATAACTGTCAATGCTACTAGTAGCAATAAGGCTGAATCTGAGAAATAACTTTCAATGGCAATAGTAGCAATAAGGCTGAATCTGAGACATAACTATCAATGGTACTAGCAGCAATAAGGCTGAATCTGAGTCATAACTATAAGTGTTACTAGTAGTAATAAGGCTGAATCTGAGACATAACTATCAATGGCACTAGTAGTAATAAGGCTGAATCTGAGACATAACAATTGATGGTACTAGTAGCAATAAGGCTGAATCTGAGAAATAACTTTCAATGGCAATAGTAGCAATAAGGCTGAATCTGACACATAACTATCAATGGTACTAGTAGCAATAAGGCTGAATCTGAGACATAACTATCAATAGTATGGAACAGAAGAGTTAGGTGGTAGCAATAAGGCTGAATATGAGACACAATTATCAATGGTACTTTAAGCAATAAGGCTGAATCTGAGGCGTAACTATCAATTGTGCTAGCAGTAATAAAGTTGAATCTGAGACATAATTATCAATGCTACAACTAGCAATAAGGCTGAATCTGATACATAACTATCAATGGTACTAGAACAGAAGAGGTAGATTGTAGTTATAAGGCAGAATCTGAGACATAACTCTCAATGGTAGTAGTAGTTATAAGGCTAAATCTGAGACATAACTATCAGTGGTACTAGTAGTAATAAGGCTGAATATGAGACATAACTGTCAGTGGTACAAGTAGTAATAAGGCTGAATCTGGGATGTGACTATCAATGGTTCTAGTAGCAATAAGGATGAATTTGAGACATAACAATCAATGGAACTAGTTGCAATAAGACTGAATCTGACACATAACTATCAATGGTACTAGTAGTAATAAGGCTGAATCGGAGATATTACTATCAATGGTACTAGTACTAATAAGGCTGAATCTGAGACATAATCAATGGTACTAGTACTAATAAGGCTGAATCTAAGACATAGCTATCAATGGTACTGGTAGTAATAAGGCTGAATCTGAGAAATAACTATCAATGGTACTAGTAGTAATAAGGCTGAATCTGAGACATAACTATCAATGGTACTAGTAGTAATAAGGCTGAATCTTAGACATACTATTAATGGTACAAGTAGTAATAAGGCTGAATCTGAGACATAACTATCAATGGTACTAGAACAGAAGAGGTAGATGGTAGTTATAAGACAGAATATGAGACATAACTCTCAGTGGAACTAGTAGTCATAAGGCTGAATCTGAGACATAACTATCAATGGTACTAAAACAGAAGAGTTAGGTAGTAGCAATAAGGCTGAATCTGAGTCATAACAATCAATGGTACTAGTAGTAATAAGGCTGAATCTGAAACATAATTATCAATGGCACTATTGATAATAAGGTTGAATCTGAGACATAACTATCAATGGTACTAGTAGTAATAAGGCAGAATCTGTGACATAACTATCAATGGTACTAGAACAGAAGAGTTATTTGATAGCAATAAGGCAGAATCCGAGACATAACTATCAATGGTACTAGAACAGAAGAGGTAGACGGTAGAAATAAGGCTAAATCTGAAACATAACTATCAATGGTACAAGTAGTAATGAGGCTGAATCTGAGACATAACTATCAATGGTTCTAGTCGTAATAAGGCTGAATCTGAGACATAACTATCAATGGTACTAGTAGCAATAAGGCTGAATGTGAGACATAACTATCTATGGTACTAGTAGTAATAAGGCTGAATCTGAGACATAACTATCAATGCTACTAGCAGTAGTATGGCTGGATTTGAGACATAACTATCAATGGTACTAGAACAGAAGAGTTAGGTAGTAGCAATAAGGCTGAATATCAGACATAACTATCAATGGTACTAGTAGTAATAAGGCTGAATCTGAGACATAACTATCAATGGTACAAGTAATAATAAGGCTAAATATGAGGCATAAATATCAATGGTACTAGTAGTAATAAGGCTGAATCTGAAACATAACTATCAATGGTACTAGAAGTAATAAGGCTGAATCTGGGACATAACTCTCAATGGTACTAGTAGTAATAAGGCTTAATTTGAGACATAAATATCAATGGTACTAGAAGTAATAAGGCTGAACCTGAGATATAACTATCAATGTTACTAGCAGTAATAAGGCTGAATCTGAGACATAACTATCAATGGTGCTAGTAGTAATAAGGCTGAATCTGAGACATAACTATAATTGGTACTGGTAGTAATAATGCTGAATCTGAGATATAACTATCAATGGTACTAGTAGTAATATGGCTAAATTTGAGACATAACTATCAATGGTACTAGTAGTAATAAGGCTGAATCTGAGACATAACTAACAATGGTACTAGAAAAGAAGAGTTAGAAAGTAGCAATAAGGCCGAACCTGAGACATAACTATCAATGGTACTATTAGCAATAAGGATTAGTCTGAGACATAACTATCAATTGTACTAGTAGCAATAAAGCTGAATCTGAGAGATAACTATCAATGGTCCTAGAACAGAAGAGTATGGTGGTAGCAATAAGGCTGAATCTGAGACATAACTATTAATGGTACTAGTCGCAATAAGGCTGAATCTGTGACATAACTATCAATGGTACTAGTAGCAATAAGGCTGAATCTTAGACATACTATCAATGGTACAAGTAGTAATAAGGCTGAATCTGGGATGTGACTATCAATGGTTCTAGTAGCAATAAGGCTGAATCTGAGACATAACTATCAATGGTACTAGTTGCAATAAGACTGAATCTGACACATAACTATCAATGGTACTAGCAGTAAAAAGGCTGAATCGGAGATATTACTATCAATGTTACTAGTAGTAATAAGGCTGAATCTGAGACATAACTATCAATGGTACTAGTTGCAATAACACTGAATCTGACACATAACTTTCAATGGTACTAGCAGTAATAAGGCTGAATCGGAGATATTACTATCAATGTTACTAGTAGTAATAAGGCTGAATCTGAGACATAACTATCAATGGTACTAGTAGTAATAAGGCTGAATCTGAGACATAGCTATCAATGGTAAGAGAACATAAGAGTTAGGTGGTAGCAATAGGGCTGAATCTGAGACATAGCTATCAATGGCACGTGTAGTAATAAGGTTGAATCTCAGACAGAAGTATCAATGTTACTAGTAGCAATAAGGCTAATTCAGAGACTTAACTATTAATGGTATTAGTAGTAATAAGGCTGAATCTGAGACCTAACTATCAATGGTACTAGTAGTAATAAGGCTGAATCTGAGTCATAACAATCAAAGGTACTAGTAGTAATAAGGCTGAATCTGAGACATAATTATCAATGGCACTATTGATAATAAGGTTGAATCTGAGACATAACTATCAATGGTACTAGTAGGAATAAGGCAGAATCTGCTTTAAAACTTCAGCTTGGCCAGCTAAGAACTTGGTTATATTCAACTGGACGTAAAAGAGAATTTAAGTACCTTTATCTGCTCTTTTTTTAAAAAAAAAATACAGTATTATACAGTATTTAATTTGATTTAAACTGTGTATGAAGGAGTGTTGAAGGAATTTTTAACTGAAGTTATTCTGCTCTTCAATAACTTGAACTGAAGCTAGTGTTGGCTGAATTTTGTTATTTGCTAGTAATTACAGGTGTGGGGGTAGCCACATTCTTTGATTTCCTGTCCTTGCATATTTAAACTGGTGCATGTGAAACAATTCCTGCTTTAAAACTTCAGCTTGGCCAGCTAAGAACTTGGTTATATTCAACTGGACGTATAAGAGAATTTAAGTACCTTTATCTGCTCTTTTTTTAAAAAAAAAATACAGTATTATACAGTATTTAATTTGATTTAAACTGTGTATGAAGGAGTGTTGAAGGAATTTTTAACTGAAGTTATTCTGCTCTTCAGTAACTTGAACTGAAGCTAGTGTTGGCTGAATTTTGTTATTTGCTAGTAATTACAGGTGTGGGGGTAGCCACATTCTTTGATTTCCTGTCCTTGCATATTTAAACTGGTGCATGTGAAATAATTCCTGCTTTAAAACTTAAGCTTGGCCAGCTAAGAACTTGGTTATATTCAACTGGACGTATAAGAGAATTTAAGTACCTTTATCTGCTCTTTTTTTTTAAAAAAAATACAGTATTATACAGTATTTAATTTGATTTAAACTGTGTATGAAGGAGTGTTGAAGGAATTTTTAACTGAAGTTATTCTGCTCTTCAGTAACTTGAACTGAAGCTAGTGTTGGCTGAATTTTGTTATTTGCTAGTAATTACAGGTGTGGGGGTAGCCACATTCTTTGATTTCCTGTCCTTGCATATTTAAACTGGTGCATGTGAAATAATTCCTGCTTTAAAACTTCAGCTTGGCCAGCTAAGAACTTGGTTATATTCAACTGGACGTATAAGAGAATTTAAGTACCTTTATCTGCTCTTTTTTTAAAAAAATACAGTATTATACAGTATTTAATTTGATTTAAACTGTGTATGAAGGAGTGTTGAAGGAATTTTTAACTGAAGTTATTCTGCTCTTCAGTAACTTGAACTGAAGCTAGTGTTGGCTGAATTTTGTTATTTGCTAGTAATTACAGGTGTGGGGTAGCCACATTCTTTGATTTCCTGTCCTTGCATATTTAAACTGGTGCATGTGAAATAATTCCTGCTTTAAAACTTCAGCTTGGCCAGCTAAGAACTTGGTTATATTCAACTGGACGTATATGAGAATTTAAGTACCTTTATCTGCACTTTTTTAAAAAAAATACAGTATTATACAGTATTTAATTTGATTTAAACTGTGTATGAAGGAGTGTTGAAGGAATTTTTAACTGAAGTTATTCTGCTCTTCAGTAACTTGAACTGAAGCTAGTGTTGGCTGAATTTTGTTATTTGCTAGTAATTAGAGGTGTGGGGGTAGCCACATTCTTTGATTTCCTGTCCTTGCATATTTAAACTGGTGCATGTGAAATAATTCCTGCTTTAAAACTTCAGCTTGGCCAGCTAAGAACTTGGTTATATTCAACTGGACGCATAAGAGAATTTAAGTACCTTTATCTGCTCTTTTTTTAAAAAAAATACAGTATTATACAGTATTTAATTTGATTTAAACTGTGTATGAAGGAGTGTTGAAGGAATTTTTAACTGAAGTTATTCTGCTCTTCAGTAACTTGAACTGAAGCTAGTGTTTGGCTGAATTTTGTTATTTGCTAGTAATTACAGGTGTGGGGGTAGCCACATTCTTTGATTTCCTGTCCTTGCATATTTAAACTGGTGCATGTGAAATAATTCCTGCTTTAAAACTTAAGCTTGGCCAGCTAAGAACTTGATTATATTCAACTGGACGTATAAGAGAATTTAAGAACCTTTATCTGCTCTTTTTTTTTAAAAAATACAGTATTATACAGTATTTAATTTGATTTAAACTGTGTATGAAGGAGTGTTGAAGGAATTTTTAACTGAAGTTATTCTGCTCTTCAGTAACTTGAACTGAAGCTAGTGTTGGCTGAATTTTGTTATTTGCTAGTAATTACAGGTGTGGGGGTAGCCACATTCTTTGATTTCCTGTCCTTGCATATTTAAACTGGTGCATGTGAAATAATTCCTGCTTTAAAACTTCAGCTTGGCCAGCTAAGAACTTGGTTATATTCAAGTGGACGTATAAGAGAATTTAAGTACCTTTATCTGCTCTTTTTTAAAAAAATACAGTATTATACAGTATTTAATTTGATTTAAACTGTGTATGAAGGAGTGTTGAAGGAATTTTTAACTGAAGTTATTCTGCTCTTCAGTAACTTGAACTGAAGCTAGTGTTGGCTGAATTTTGTTATTTGCTAGTAATTACAGGTGTGGGGGTAGCCACATTCTTTGATTTCCTGTCCTTGCATATTTAAACTGGTGCATGTGAAATAATTCCTGCTTTAAAACTTCAGCTTGGCCAGCTAAGAACTTGGTTATATTCAACTGGACGTATAAGAGAATTTAAGTACCTTTATCTGCTCTTTTTTTTAAAAAAAATACAGTATTATACAGTATTTAATTTGATTTAAACTGTGTATGAAGGAGTGTTGAAGGAATTTTAACTGAAGTTATTCTGCTCTTCAGTAACTTGAACTGAAGCTAGTGTTGGCTGAATTTTGTTATTTGCTAGTAATTACAGGTGTGGGGGTAGCCACATTCTTTGATTTCCTGTCCTTGCATATTTAAACTGGTGCATGTGAAATAATTCCTGCTTTAAAACTTCAGCTTGGCCAGCTAAGAACTTGGTTATATTCAACTGGACGTATAAGAGAATTTAAGTGCCTTTATCTGCTCTTTTTTTTAAAAAAAAATACAGTATTATACAGTATTTAATTTGATTTAAACTGTGTATGAAGGAGTGTTGAAGGAATTTTTAACTGAAGTTATTCTGCTCTTCAGTAACTTGAACTGAAGCTAGTGTTGGCTGAATTTTGTTATTTGCTAGTAATTAGAGGTGTGGGGGTAGCCACATTCTTTGATTTCCTGTCCTTGCATATTTAAACTGGTGCATGTGAAATAATTCCTGCTTTAAAACTTCAGCTTGGCCAGCTAAGAACTTGGTTATATTCAACTGGACGTATAAGAGAATTTAAGTACCTTTATTTGCTCTTTTTTTTAAAAAAAATACAGTATTATACAGTATTTAATTTGATTTAAACTGTGTATGAAGGAGTGTTGAAGGAATTTTTAACTGAAGTTATTCTGCTCTTCAGTAACTTGAACTGAAGCTAGTGTTGGCTGAATTTTGTTATTTGCTAGTAATTACAGGTGTGGGGGTAGCCACATTCTTTGATTTCCTGTCCTTGCATATTTAAACTGGTGCATGTGAAATAATTCCTGCTTTAAAACTTCAGCTTGGCCAGCTAAGAACTTGGTTATATTCAACTGGACGTATAAGAGAATTTAAGTACCTTTATCTGCTCTTTTTTAAAAAAAATACAGTATTATACAGTATTTAATTTGATTTAAACTGTGTATGAAGGAGTGTTGAAGGAATTTTTAACTGAAGTTATTCTGCTCTTCAGTAACTTGAACTGAAGCTAGTGTTGGCTGAATTTTGTTATTTGCTAGTAATTAGAGGTGTGGGGGTAGCCACATTCTTTGATTTCCTGTCCTTGCATATTTAAACTGGTGCATGTGAAATAATTCCTGCTTTAAAACTTCAGCTTGGCCAGCTAAGAACTTGGTTATATTCAACTGGACGTATAAGAGAATTTAAGTACCTTTATCTGCTATTTTTTTTAAAAAAAATACAGTATTATACAGTATTTAATTTGATTTAAACTGTGTATGAAGGAGTGTTGAAGGAATTTTTAACTGAAGTTATTCTGCTCTTCAGTAACTTGAACTGAAGCTAGTGTTGGCTGAATTTTGTTATTTGCTAGTAATTACAGGTGTGGGGGTAGCCACATTCTTTGATTTCCTGTCCTTGCATATTTAAACTGGTGCATGTGAAATAATTCCTGCTTTAAAACTTCAGCTTGGCCAGCTAAGAACTTGGTTATATTCAAGTGGACGTATAAGAGAATTTAAGTACCTTTATCTGCTCTTTTTTTAAAAAATACAGTATTATACAGTATTTAATTTGATTTAAACTGTGTATGAAGGAGTGTTGAAGGAATTTTTAACTGAAGTTATTCTGTTCTTCAGTAACTTGAACTGAAGCTAGTGTTGGCTGAATTTTGTTATTTGCTAGTAATTACAGGTGTGGGGGTAGCCACATTCTTTGATTTCCTGTCCTTGCATATTTAAACTGGTGCATGTGAAATAATTCCTGCTTTAAAACTTCAGCTTGGCCAGCTAAGAACTTGGTTATATTCAACTGGACGTATAACAGAATTTAAGTACCTTTATCTGCTATTTTTTTAAAAAAAAATACAGTATTATACAGTATTTAATTTGATTTAAACTGTGTATGAAGGAGTGTTGAAGGAATTTTTAACTGAAGTTATTCTGCTCTTCAGTAACTTGAACTGAAGCTAGTGTTGGCTGAATTTTGTTATTTGCTAGTAATTACAGGTGTGGGGGTAGCCACACTCTTTGAATTCCTGTCCTTGCATATTTAAACTGGTGCATGTGAAATAATTCCTGCTTTAAAACTTCAGCTTGGCCAGCTAAGAACTTGGTTATATTCAACTGGGCGTATAAGAGAATTTAAGTACCTTTATCTGCTCTTTTTTTAAAAAAAATACAATATTATACAGTATTTAATTTGATTTAAACTGTGTATGAAGGAGTGTTGAAGGAATTTTTAACTGAAGTTATTCTGCTCTTCAGTAACTTGAACTGAAGCTAGTGTT
>NC_056735.1:101575360-101734718 GCF_019279795.1 Protopterus annectens
ATGGTACTAGCACGGACATAGGGAATTTGCAGACTTTGGATCCATCCCAGTTTGGCTTTGTCAAAGGCAGATCATGCCTTCTAAACTTGGTTGACTTTTCAAACAGTCACCAAAGCCATTGATGAGGGAATGGCAGTCCATACAGCCTACCTCGTTCTGGCTAAGGCCTTTGATACAATACCACACTCGGTATCATTGAAAAACTCATCAGCTTAAATGTTAACCCATACATCACAAGATGGGTTGCAAACTGGCTGAGTGACAGAACCCACAGGGTCAGAGTTGCTGGCGCCATGTCAGACTCAAAGCCTGTCACAAGTGGTGTACCACAGGGCTCAGTCCTGGGCCCCCTCTTGTTTGGCATCTACTTTTCGGGTACAAGCAAACACAGGAGGGTTATGGCTGACAAAGTTTGCAGATGACTGCAAACTGGGCGCCATAGTAGAAAACACATCTGACACAGATATCCTTCAGAAGGGTCTCACAGAAACGGATAACTGGTGCCAGAGCCATGGCCTAAAGTTAAATGCCAAAAAATGCATAGTCATACCCTTCGGGAAAAACAAGGTTACCCCTAGCTACCAAATAGGTGGCAATCCACTGTGCATAGAAGAAGTTATCAGGGACCTGGGGACCCAGGTTGATAGTAGTCTGTCATTCGACACCCATGTAGCTAAAGTAGTTAGGAAGACCTTCTACATTGCCCACCTTATCATGAAGGGATTCTCATCTAGATCAAGGGAGGTCATAGTCTCCCTATACTCATCACTCATCAGACCAATGATTGAGTACAATGCCCCATTCGGAATGTATCTGACCCGACACTTGCAGCAGCTGGAGAGGCCACAAAAGTTCCTCACCAAAAGGATAAAGGGTCTCAAACATCTGTCCTATGCTGCCCGACTGAAAGAACTCCAGCTCTATTCAGTCGCATACATTGCTCAGAGGTGACCTTGCCTAACATACAAGGCCATGTCAAACCCAGATTTGATGAATATGCTTCACCTCAAAAATCTAGATCTGTCAGAGCCACAAGGCGGAGACTTAAACCTCGACACGGCTATTAATAGGACGTGCTGGAGGGATAGATTCATCACCCAAAGACTCCCTATGCTGTGGAATAAAATCCCGGTATATGTGAGGCAGAGCACCTCGCTGGCCTTGTTCAAGAGAAATCTTGACCAATGGATGGGAGATCGCAGATATACCCCAGGGATTACCTCAGTGTCACTGCTCAACAGAGGCACAGCAAAATAATGGGTATAGTTCCCCATACTAAAGGGGTGGCGTAAGCCACAAAACTATGGGCTAGGCTTGTAAATGCCCTCGGGCAGATAGCCTAGTATGAACCTATGAACCTATGAACCTATGGAAGAGTTAGGTGGTAGCAATAAGGCTGAATCTGAGACATAACTATCAATGGTAAACAACAGAAGAGATAAGTGGTAGTAATAAGGCTGAATCTGAGACATAACAATCAGTGGTACAAATTGTAATAAGTCTGAATCTGAGAAATAACCGTCAATGTTACTAGTAGTAATAAGACCTAACTATCAATTGTACTAGTAGCAATAAGGTTGAATCTGAGACATAACTATCGATGGTACAAGTAGTAATAAGGCTGAAACTGAGACGTAACTATCAATGGTACTAGTAGTAATAAGGTTGAATCTGAGACATAACTATCAATGGTAGTAGTAGTATTAAGGCTGAATCTGATACAAAACTATCAATGGTACTAGAACAGAAGAGTTAAGTGGTAGCAATAAGGCTTATTCTGAGACATAACTATCAAAGGTACTAATGGTAATAAGGCTGAATCTAAGACATAACTATCAATGGTACTAGTAGTAATAAGACTGAATCTGAGACATAACTATCAATGGTTATAGCAGCAATAACACTGAATCTGAGACATAACTATCAATGGTACTAGTAGTAATAAGACTGAATCTGAGACATAACTATCAATGGAACAAGTAGTAATAAGGCTGAATCTGAGACATAACTATCAATGGTACTAGTAGTAATAAGGCTGAATCTGAGACATAACTATCAATGGTACTAGTAGTAATAAGGCTGAATCTGAGACATAACTATCAATGGTACTAGTAGTAATAAGGCTGAATCTGAGACATAACTATCAATGGTACTAGTAGTAATAAGGCTGAATCTGAGACATAACTATCAATGGTACTAGTAGTAATAAGGCTGAATCTGAGACATAACTATCAATGGTACTAGTAGTAATAAGGCTGAATCTGAGACATAACTATCAATGGTACTAGTAGCAATAAGGCTGAATCTGAGACATAACTATCAATGGTACTAGTAGCAATAAGGCTGAATCTGAGACATAACTATCAATGGTACTAGTAGTAATAAGGCTGAATCTGAGACATAACTATCAATGGTACTAGTAGCAATAAGGCTGAATCTGAGACATAACTATCAATGGTACTAGTAGTAATAAGGCTGAATCTGAGACATAACTATCAATGGTACTAGTAGTAATAAGGCTGAATCTGAGACATAACTATCAATGGTACTAGTAGTAATAAGGATGAATCTGAGACATAACTATCATTGGTACTAGTAGTAAAAAGGCTGAATCTGAGACATAACTATCAATGGTACTAGTAGTAATAAGGCTGAATCTGAGACATAACTATCAATGGTACTAGTAGTAATAAGGCTGAATCTGAGACATAACTATCAATGGTACTAGTAGCAATAAGGCTGAATCTGAGACATAACTATCAATGGTACTAGTAGTAATAAGGCTGAATCTGAGACATAACTATCAATGGTACTAGTAGTAATAAGGCTGAATCTGAGACATAACTATCAATGGTACTAGTAGCAATAAGGCTGAATCTGAGACATAACTATCAATGGTACTAGAACAGAAGAGTTAGGTGGTAGCAATAAGGCTGAATCTGAGACATAACTATCAATGGTACTAGTAGTAATAAGGCTGAATCTGAGACATAACTATCAATGGTACTAGTAGCAATAAGGCTGAATCTGAGACATAACTATCAATGGTACTAGTAGTAATAAGGCTGAATCTGAGACATAACTATCAATGGTACTAGTAGTAATAAGGCTGAATCTGAGACATAACTATCAATGGTACTAGTAGTAATAAGGCTGAATCTGAGACATAACTATCAATGGTACTAGTAGTAATAAGGCTGAATCTGAGACATAACTATTAATACTACTAGTAGTAATAAGGCTGAATCTGAGACATAACTATCAATGGTACTAGTAGTAATAAGGCTGAATCTGAGACATAACTATCAATGGTACTAGTAGTAATAAGGCTGAATCTGAGACATAACTATCAATGGTACTAGTAGTAATAAGGCTGAATCTGAGACATAACTATCAATGGTACTAGTAGTAATACGGCTGAATCTTAGACATAACTATGAATGGTACCAGTAGTAATAAGGCTGAATCTGAGACATAACTATCAATGGTACTAGTAGTAATAAGGCTGAATCTGAGACATAACTATCAATGGTACTAGTAGTAATAAGGCTGAATCTGAGACATAACTATCAATGGTACTAGTAGTAATAAGGCTGAATCTGAGACATAACTATCAATGGTACTAGTAGTAATAAGGCTGAATCTGAGACATAACTATCAATGGTACTAGTAGCAATAAGGCTGAATCTGAGACATAACTATCAATGGTACTAGTAGTAATAAGGCTGAATCTGAGACATAACTATCAATGGTACTGGTAGTAATAAGGCTGAATCTGAGAAATAACTATCAATGGTACTACTAGCAATAAGGCTGAATCTGAGACATAACTATCAATGGTACTAGTAGCAATAAGGCTGAATCTGAGACATAACTATCAATGGTACTAGTAGTAATAAGGCTGAATCTGAGACATAACTATCAATGGTACTAGTAGCAATAAGGCTGAATCTGAGACATAACTATCAATGGTACTAGTAGTAATAAGGCTGAATCTGAGACATAACTATCAATGGTACTAGTAGTAATAAGGCTGAATCTGAGACATAACTATCAATGGTACTAGTAGTAATAAGGCTGAATCTGAGACATAACTATCAATGGTACTAGTAGTAATAAGGCTGAATCTGAGACATAACTATCAATGGTACTAGTAGTAATAAGGCTGAATCTGAGACATAACTATCAATGGTACTAGTAGCAATAAGGCTGAATCTGAGACATAACTATCAATGGTACTAGTAGTAATAAGGCTGAATCTGAGACATAACTATCAATGGTACTGGTAGTAATAAGGCTGAATCTGAGACATAACTATCAATGGTACTAGTAGTAATAAGGCTGAATCTGAGACATAACTATCAATGGTACTAGTAGCAATAAGGCTGAATCTGAGACATAACTATCAATGGTACTAGTAGTAATAAGGCTGAATCTGAGACATAACTATCAATGGTACTAGTAGCAATAAGGCTGAATCTGAGACATAACTATCAATGGTACTAGTAGTAATAAGGCTGAATCTGAGACATAACTATCAATGGTACTAGTAGCAATAAGGCTGAATCTGAGACATAACTATCAATGGTACTAGTAGTAATAAGGCTGAATCTGAGACATAACTATCAATGGCACTATTAGCAATAAGGCTGAATCTGAGACATAACTATCAATGGTACTAGTAGTAATAAGGCTGAATCGGAGACATAACTATCAATGCTACTATTAGTAATAAGGCTGAACCTGAGAAATAACTATCAATGGTACTAGTAGCAATAAGGCTGAATCTGAGACATAACTATCAATGGTACTAGTAGTAATAAGGCTGAATCTGAGACATAACTATCAATGGTACTAGTAGTAATAAGGCTGAATCTGAGACATAACTATCAATGGTACTAGTAGTAATAAGGCTGAATCTGAGACATAACTATCAATGGTACTAATAGAAATAATGCTGAATCTGAGACATAACTATCAATGGTACTAGTAGTAATAAGGCTGAATCTGAGACATAACTATCAATGGTACTAGTAGTAATAAGGCTGAATCTGAGACATAACTATCAATGGTACTAGTAGTAATAAGGCTGAATCTGAGACATAACTATCAATGGTACTAGTAGTAATAAGGCTGAATCTGAGACATAACTATCAATGGTACTAGTAGTAATAAGGCTGAATCTGAGACATAACTATCAATGGTACTAGTAGTAATAAGGCTGAATCTGAGACATAACTATCAATGGTACTAGTAGTAATAAGGCTGAATCTGAGACATAACTATTAATGGTACTAGTAGCAATAAGGCTGAATCTGAGACATAACTATCAATGGTACTAGTAGTAATAAGGCTGAATCTGAGACATAACTATCAATGGTACTAGTAGTAATAAGGCTGAATCTGAGACATAACTATCAATGGTACTAGTAGTAATAAGGCTGAATCTGAGACATAACTATCAATGGTACTAGTAGTAATAAGGCTGAATCTGAGACATAACTATCAATGGTACTAGTAGTAATAAGGCTGAATCTGAGACATAACTATCAATGGTACTAGTAGTAATAAGGCTGAATCTGAGACATAACTATCAATGGTACTAGTAGTAATAAGGCTGAATCTGAGACATAACTATCAATGGTACAAGTAGCAATAAAGCTGAATCTGAGACATAACTGTCAATGGTACTAGTAGTAATAAGGCTGAACCTGAGACATAACTATCAATGGTACTAGTAGTAATAAGGTTGAATCTGAGACATAACTATCATTGGAACTAGTAGTAATAAGGCTGAATCTGAGACATAACTATCAATGGTACTAGTAGTAATAAGGTTCAATCTGAGACATAACTATCAATGGTACTAGTAGTAATAAGGCTGAATCTGAGACATAACTATCAATGGTACTAGTAGTAATAAGGATGAATCTGAGACATAACTATCATTGGTACTAGTAGTAATAAGGCTGAATCTGAGACATAACTATCAATGGTACTAGTAGTAATAAGGATGAATCTGAGACATAACTATCAATGGTACTAGTAGTAATAAGGCTGAATCTGAGACATAACTATCAATGGTACTAGTAGTAATAAGGCTGAATCTGAGACATAACTATCTATGGTACTAGTAGTAATAAGGCTGAATGTGAGACATAACTATCAATGGTACTAGTAGTAAAAAGGCTAAATCTGAGACATAACTATGAATGGTACCAGTAGTAATAAGGCTGAATCAGAGACATAACAATCAATGGTACTAGTAGTAATAAGGCTGAATCTGAGACATAACTATCAATGGTACTAGTAGTAATAAGGCTGAATCTGAGACATAACTATCAATGGTACTAGTAGTAATAAGGCTGAATCTGAGACATAACTATCAATGGTACTAGTAGCAATAAGGCTGAATCTGAGACATAACTATCAATGGTACTACTAGCAATAAGGCTGAATCTGAGACATAACTATCAATGGTACTAGTAGTAATAAGGCTGAATCTGAGACATAGCTATCAATGGTGCTAGTAGTAATAAGGCTGAATCTGAGACATAACTATCAATGGTACTAGTAGCAATAAGGCTGAATCTGAGACATAACTATCAATGGTACTAGTAGTAATAAGGCTGAATCTGAGACATAACTATCAATGGTACAAGTAGCAATAAAGCTGAATCTGAGACATAACTCTCAATGGTACTAGTAGTAATAAGGCTGAACCTGAGACATAACTATCAATGGTTATAGTAGCAATAACAGTGAATTTGAGACATAACTATCAATGGTACTAGTAGCAATAAGGCTGAATCTTAGACATACTATCAATGGTACAAGTAGTAATAAGGCTGAATCTAAGACATAACTATCAATGGTACTAGTAGTAATAAGACTGAATCTGAGACATAACTATCAATGGTTATAGTAGCAATAACACTGAATCTGAGACATAACTATCAATGGTACTAGTAGTAATAAGACTGAATCTGAGACATAACTATCATTGGAACAAGTAGTAATAAGGCTGAATCTGAGACATAACTATCAATGGTACTAGTAGCAAAAAGGCTGAATCTAAGACATAACTATCAATAGTACTAGTAGTAAAAAGACTGAATCTGAGCCATAACTATCAATGGTACTAGTAGTAATAAGGCTGAATCTGAGACAGAACTGTCAATGGTACTAGCACAGAAGAGTTAGGTGGTAGCAATAAGGCTGAATCTGAGACATAACTATCAATGGTACTAGTAGTAATAAGACTGAATCTGAGACATAACTATCAATGGTACTAGTAGTAATAAGGCTGAATCTGAGACATAACTATCAATGGTACTAGTAGTAATAAGGCTGAATCTGAGACATAACTATCAATGGTACTAGTAGTAATAAGGCTGAATCTGTGACATAACTATCAATGGTACTAGTAGTAATAAGGCTGAATCTGAGATATAACTATCAATGGTAATAGTAGTAATAAGGCTGAATCTGAGACATAACTACCAATGGTACTAGTAGTAATAAGGCTGAATCTGAGACATAACTATCAATGGTACTAGTAGTAATAAGGCTGAATCTGAGACATAACTATCAATGGTACTAGTAGTAATAAGGCTGAATCTGAGACATAACTATCAATGTCACTAGTAGTAATAAGGCTGAATCTGAGACATATCTATCAATGGTACTAGTAGCAATAAGGCTGAATCTGAGACATAACTATCAATGGTACTAGTAGCAATAAGGCTGAAGCTGTGACAAAACTTTCAATGGTAATAGTAGCAATAAGGCTGAATCTGACACATAACTATCAATGGTAATGGAACAGAAGAGTTAGGTGGTAGCAATAAGGCTGAATCTCAGACATTACTATCAATGGTACTAGTAGTAATAAGACTGAATCTGAGACATAACGATCAATGGTACTAGTAGTAATAAGGCTGAATCTGAGACATAGCTATCAATGGTAATAGAACATAAGAGTTAGGTAGTAGCAATAAGGCTGAATATGAGACATAACAATCAATGGTACTAGTAGTAATAAGGCTGAATCTGAGACATAACTATCAAAGGCACTATTAGCAATAAGGCTGAATCTGAGAGATAACTATTAATGGTACTAGTAGTAATAAGGCTGAACCTGAGACATAACTATCAATGGAACTAGTAGTATAAAGGCTGAATCTGAGAGATAACTATCAATGGTACTAGTACCAATAAGGCTGAATTTGAGACATAACTATCAATGGTACTCGTAGTAATGAGGCTGAATCTGAGACATAACTATCAATGGTTCTAGTAGTAATAAGGCTGAATCTGAGACATAACTATCAATGGTACTAGTAGCAATAAGGCTGAATCTGAGACATAACTATCAATGGTACTAGTAGTAATAAGGCTGAATCTGAGACATAACTATCAATGGTACTAGTAGTAATGAGGCTGAATCTGAGACATAACTATCAATGGTTCTAGTAGTAATAAGGCTGAATCTGAGACATAACTATCAATGGTACTAGTAGCAATAAGGCTGAATGTGAGACATAACTATCTATGGTACTAGTAGTAATAAGGCTGAATCAGGGACAAAACTATCAATGCTACTAGTAGTAATAAGGCTGAATCTGAGACATAACTATCAATGGTACTAGTAGTAATAAGGCTGAATCTGAGACATAACTATCAATGGTACTAGTAGCAATAAGGCTGAATCTGAGACATAACTATCAATGGTACTAGTAGCAATAAGGCTGAATTTGAGACATAACTATCAATGATACTAGAAGAGAAGAGTTAGGTAGTAGCAATAAGGCTGAATCTGAGACATAACTATCAATGGTACTAGTAGTAATAAGGCTGAACCTGAGACATAACTATCAATGGTACTAGTAGTAATAAGGCTGAATCTGAGACATAACTATCAATGGTACTAGTAGCAATAAGG
Organism: Protopterus annectens; assembly: GCF_019279795.1. Classification (NCBI taxonomy): domain Eukaryota; kingdom Metazoa; phylum Chordata; order Ceratodontiformes; family Protopteridae; genus Protopterus; species Protopterus annectens. Next base: position 101,584,305 of record NC_056735.1, read on the forward strand.
CTGAATCTGAGACATAACTATCAATGGTACTAGTAGCAATAAGGCTGAATCTCAGACATAACTATCAATGGTACTAGTAGCAATAAGGCTGAATCTGAGACATAACTATCAATGGTACTAGTAGTAATAAGGCTGAATCTGAGACATAACTATCAATGGTACTAGTAGCAATAAGGCTGAATCTGTCACATAACTATCAATGGTACTAGTAGTAATAAGGCTGAATCTGAGATATAATTATCAATGGTACTAGTAGTAATAAGGCTGAATCTGAGACATAACTATCAATGGCACTAGTAGTAATAAGGCTGAATCTGAGACATAACTATTGATGGTACTAGTAGCAATAAGGCTGAATCTGAGACATAACTATCAATGGTACTAGTAGCAATAAGGCTGAATCTGACACATAACTATCAATGGTACTAGTAGCAATAAGGCTAAATCTGACACATAACTATCAATGGTAATGGAACAGAAGAGTTAGGTGGTAGCAATAAGGCTGAATCTGAGACATAACTATTGATGGTACTAGTAGCAATAAGGCTGAATCTGAGACATAACTATCAATGTTACTAGTAGTAATAAGGCTGAATCTGAGACATAACTATCAATGGTACTAGTAGTAATAAGGCTGAATCTGAGACATAACTATCAATGGTACTAGTAGTAATAAGGCTGAATCTGAGACATAACTATCAATGGTACTAGTAGTAATAAGGCTGAATCTGAGACATAACTATCAATGGTACTAGTAGTAATAAGGCTGAATCTGAGACATAACTATCAATGGTACTAGTAGTAATAAGGCTGAATCTGAGACATAACTATCAATGGTACTAGTAGCAATAAGGCTGAATCTGAGACATAACTATCAATGGTACTAGTAGTAATAAGGCTGAATCTGAGACATAACTATCAATGGTACTAGTAGTAATAAGGCTGAATCTGAGACATAACTATCATTGGTACTAGTAGTAAAAAGGCTGAATCTGAGACATAACTATCAATGGTACTAGAACAGAAGAGTTAGGTGGTAGCAATAAGGCTGAATCTGAGACATAACTATCAATGGTACTAGTAGTAATAAGGCTGAATCTGAGACATAACTATCAATGGTACTAGTAGCAATAAGGCTGAATCTGAGACATAACTATCAATGGTACTAGTAGTAATAAGGCTGAATCTGAGACATAACTATCAATGGTACTAGTAGTAATAAGGCTGAATCTGAGACATAACTATCAATGGTACTAGTAGCAATAAGGCTGAATCTGAGACATAACTATCAATGGTACTAGTAGTAATAAGGCTGAATCTGAGACATAACTATCAATGGTACTAGTAGTAATAAGGCTGAATCTGAGACATAACTATCAATGGTACTAGTAGTAATAAGGCTGAATCTGAGACATAACTATCAATGGTACTAGTAGTAATAAGGCTGAATCTGAGACATAACTATCAATGGTACTAGTAGTAATAAGGCTGAATCTGAGACATAACTATCAATGGTACTAGTAGTAATAAAGCTGAATCTGAGACATAACTATCAATGGTACTAGTAGTAATAAGGCTGAATCTGAGACATAACTATCAATGGTACTAGTAGCAATAAGGCTGAATCTGAGACATAACTATTGATGGTACTAGTAGCAATAAGGCTGAATCTGAGACATAACTATCAATGTTACTAGTAGCAATAAGGCTGAATCTGAGACAAAACTATCAATGGTACTAGTAGTAATAAGGCTGAATCTGAGACATAACTATCAATGGTACTAAAACAGAAGAGTTAGGTAGTAGCAATAAGGCTGAATCTGAGACCTAACTATCAATGGTACTAGTAGTAATAAGGCTGAATCTGAGACATAATTATCAATGGTACTAGTAGTAATAAGGCTGAATCTGAGACATAACTATCAATGGTACTAGTAGTAATAAGGCTGAATCTGAGACATAACTATCAATGGTACTAATAGAAATAATGTTGAATCTGAGACATAACTATTAATGGTACTAGTAGTAATAAGGCTGAATCTGAGACATAACTATCAATGGTACTAGTAGTAATAAGGCTGAATCTGAGACATAACTATCAATGGTACTAGTAGCAATAAGGCTGAATCTGAGACATAACTATCAATGGTACTAGTAGTAATAAGGCTGAATCTGAGACATAACTATCAATGGTACTAGTAGTAATAAGGCTGAATCTGAGACATAACTATCAATGGTACTAGTAGTAATAAGGCTGAATCTGAGATATAATTATCAATGGTACTAGTAGTAATAAGGCTGAATCTGAGACATAACTATCAATGGCACTAGTAGTAATAAGGCTGAATCTGAGACATAACTATCAATGGTACTAGTAGCAATAAGGCTGAATCTGAGACATAACTATCAATGGTACTAGTAGCAATAAGGCTGAATCTGAGACATAACTTTCAATGGTAATAGTAGCAATAAGGCTGAATCTGAGACATAACTATCAATGGTACTAGTAGTAATAAGGCTGAATCTGAGACATAACTATCAATGGTACTAGTAGTAATAAGACTGAATCTGAGACATAACTATCAATGGTACTAGTAGTAATAAGGCTGAATCTGAGACATTACTATCAATGGTACTAGTAGTAATAAGGCTGAATCTGAGACATAACTATCAATGGTACTAGTAGTAATAAGGCTGAATCTGAGACATAACTATCAATGGTACTAGTAGTAATAAGGCAGAATCTGAGACATAACTATCAATGGTACTAGTAGTAATAAGGCTGAATCTGAGACATAACTATCAATGGTACTAGTAGTAATAAGGCTGAATCTGAGACATAACTATCAGTGGTACTATTAGCAATAAGGATTAGTCTGAGACATAACTATCAATGGTACTAGTAGTAATAAGGCTGAACCTGAGACTTAACTATCAATGGTACTAGTAGTAATAAGGCTGAATCTGAGACATAACTATCAATGGTACTAGTAGCAATAAGGCTGAATCTGAGACATAACTATCAATGGTACTAGTAGTAATAAGGCTGAATCTGAGACATAACTATCAATGGTACTAGTAGCAATAAGGCTGAATCTGAGACATAGTTATCAATGGTACTAGTAGTAATAAGGCTGAATCTGAGACATAACTATCAATGATATTAGTAGTAATAAGGATGAATCTGAGACATAACTATCAATGGTACTAGTAGCAATAAGGCTGAATCTGAGACATAACTATCAATGGTACTAGTAGTAATAAGGCTGAATCTGAGACATAACTATCAATGGTACTAGTAGTAAAAAGGCTGAATCTGAGACATAACTATCAATGGTACTAGTAGTAATAAGGCTGAATCTGAGACATAACTATCAATGGTACTAGTAGTAATAAGGCTGAATCTGAGACATAACTATCTATGGTACTAGTAGTAATAAGGCTGAATGTGAGACATAACTATCTATGGTGCTAGTAGTAATAAGGCTGAATCAGAGACATAGCTATCAATGGTACTAGTAGTAATAAGGCTGAATCTGAGACATAACAATCAATGGAATTAGTAGCAATAAGGTTGAAGTTGAGACATAACTATCAATGGTACTAGTAGTAATAAGGCAGAATCTGAGACATAACTATCAATGGTACTAGTAGTAATAAGGCTGAATCTGAGATATAACTATCAATGGTACTAGTAGTAATAAGGCTGAATCTGAGACATAACTATCAATGGTACTAGTAGTAATAAGGCTGAATCTGAGACATAACTATCAATGGTACTAGTAGTAATAAGGCTGAATCTGAGACATAACTATCAATGGTACTAGTAGTAATAAGGCTGAATCTGAGACATAACTATCAATGGTACTAGTAGTAATAAGGCTGAATCTGAGACATAACTATCAATGGTACTAGTAGTAATAAGGCTGAATCTGAGACATAACTATCAATGGTACTAGTAGTAATAAGGCTGAATCTGAGACATAACTATCAATGGTACTAGTAGTAATAAGGCTGAATCTGAGACATAACTATCAATGGTACTAGTAGTAATAAGGATGAATCTGAGACATAACTATCATTGGTACTAGTAGTAATAAGGCTGAATCTGAGACATAACTATCAATGGTACTAGTAGTAATATGGTTGAATATGAGACATAACTATCAATGGTACTAGTAGTAATAAGGCTGAATCTGAGACATAACTATCAATGGTACTAGTAGTAATAAGGCTGAATCTGAGACATAACTATCAATGGTACTAGTAGCAATAAGGCTGAATCTGAGACATAACTATCAATGGTACTAGTAGTAATAAGGCTGAATCTGAGACATAACTATCAATGGTACTAGTAGTAATAAGGCTGAATCTGAGACATAACTATCAATGGTACTAGTAGCAATAAGGCTGAATCTGAGACATAACTATCAATGGTACTAGTAGTAATAAGGCTGAATCTGAGACATAACTATCATTGGTACTAGTAGTAAAAAGGCTGAATCTGAGACATAACTATCAATGGTACTAGTAGTAATAAGGCTGAATCTGAGACATAACTATCAATGGTACTAGTAGTAATAAGGCTGAATCTGAGACATAACTATCAATGGTACTAGTAGTAATAAGGCTGAATCTGAGACATAACTATCAATGGTACTAGTAGTAATAAGGCTGAATCTGAGACATAACTATCAATGGTACTAGTAGCAATAAGGCTGAATCTGAGACATAACTATCAATGGTACAAGTAGTAATAAGGCTGAATCTGAGACATAACTATCAATGGTACTAGTAGCAATAAGGCTGAATCTGAGACATAACTATCAATGGTACTAGTAGTAATAAGGCTGAATCTGAGACATAACTATCAATGGTACTAGTAGTAATAAGGCTGAATCTGAGACATAACTATCAATGGTACTAGTAGCAATAAGGCTGAATCTGAGACATAACTATCAATGGTACTAGTAGTAATAAGGCTGAATCTGAGACATAACTATCAATGGTACTAGTAGTAATAAGGCTGAATCTGAGACATAACTATCAATGGTACTAGTAGTAATAAGGCTGAATCTGAGACATAACTATCAATGGTACTAGTAGTAATAAGGCTGAATCTGAGACATAACTATCAATGGTACTGGTAGTAATAATGCTGAATCTGAGACATAACTATCAATGGTACTAGTAGCAATAAGGCTGAATCTGAGACATAACTATCAATGGTACTAGTAGTAATAAGGCTGAATCTGAGACATAACTATCAATGGTACTAGTAGCAATAAGGCTGAATCTGAGACATAACTATCAATGGTACTAGTAGTAATAAGGCTGAATCTGAGACATAACTATCAATGGTACTAGTAGTAATAAGGCTGAATCTGAGACATAACTATCAATGGTACTAGTAGTAATAAGGCTGAATCTGAGACATAACTATTAATGGTACTAGTAGTAATAAGGCTTAATCTGAGCCATAACTATCAATGGTACTAGTAGTAAAAAGGCTGAATTTGAGAAATAACTATTAATGGTACTAGAACAGAAGAGTTAGGTGGAAGCAATAAGACTAAATCTGAGACATAACTATCAATGGTACTAGTAGTAATAAGGCTGAATCTGAGACATAACTATCAATGGTACTAGTAGCAAAAAGGCTGAATCTCAGACATAACTATCAATGGTACTAGTAGCATTAAGGCTGAATCTGAGACATAACTATCAATGGTACTAGTAGTAATAAGGCTGAATCTGAGACATAACTATCAATGGTACTAGTAGTAATAAGGCTGAATCTGTGACATAACTATCAATGGTACTAGTAGTAATAAGGCTGAATCTGAGACATAACTATCAATGGTACTAGTAGTAATAAGGCTGAATCTGAGACATAACTATCAATGGTACTAATAGTAATAAGGCTGAATCTGAGACATAACTATCATTGGTACTAGTAGTAAAAAGGCTGAATCTGAGACATAACTATCAATGGTACTAGTAGTAATAAGGCTGAATCTGAGACATAACTATCAATGGTACAAGTACTAATAAGGCTGAATCTGAGACATAACTATCAATGGTACTAGTAGTAATAAGGCTGAATCTGAGACATAACTATCAATGGTACTAGTAGTAATAAGGCTGAATCTGAGACATAACTATTAATGGTACTAGTAGTAATAAGGCTGAATCTGAGATATAACTATAGATGGTACTAGTACTAATAAGGCTGAATCTGAGACATAACTATCAATGATACTAGTAATAATAAGGCTGAATCTCAGACATAACTATCAATGGTACTAGTAGTAATAAGGCTGAATCTGAGATATAACTATCAATGGTACTAGTAGTAATAAGGCTGAATCTGAGACATAACTATCAATGGTACTAGTAGTAATAAGGCTGAATCTGAGACATAACTATCAATGGTACTAGTAGTAATAAGGCTGAATCTGAGACATAGCTATCAATGGTACTAGTAGTAATAAGGCTGAATCTGAGACATAACTATCAATGGTACTAGTAGTAATAAGGCTGAATCTGAGACATAACTATCAATGGTACAAGTAGTAATAATGCTGAATCTGAGACATAACTATCAATGGTACAAGTAGCAATAAAGCTGAATCTGAGACATAACTCTCAATGGTACTAGTAGTAATAAGGCTGAACCTGAGACATAACTATCAATGGTACTAGTAGTAATAAGGCTGAATCTGAGACATAACTATCAATGGTACTAGTAGTAATAAGGCTGAATTTGAGACATAACTATCAATGGTACTAGTAGCAATAAGGCTGAATCTGAGACATAACTATCAATGGTACAAGTAGTAATAAGGCTGAATCTAAGACATAACTATCAATGGTACTAGTAGTAATAAGACTGAATCTGAGACATAACTATCAATGATACTAGTAGTAATAAGGCTGAATCTGAGACATAACTATCAATGGTACTAGTAGTAATAAGGCTGAATCTGAGACATAACTATCAATGGTACTAGTAGTAATAAGGCTGAATCTGAGACATAACTATCAATGGTACTAGTAGCAATAAGGCTGAATCTGAGACATAACTATCAATGGTACAAGTAGCAATAAGGCTGAATCTGAGACATAACTATCAATGGTACTAGTAGTAATAAGGCTGAATCTGAGACATAACTATCAATGGTACTAGTAGTAGTAATGAGGCTGAATCTGAGATGTAACTATCAATGGTACTGGTAGTAATAAGGCTGAATCTGAGACATAACTATCAATGGTACTAGTAGTAATAAGGCTGAATCTGAGACATAACTATCAATGGTACTAGTAGTAATAAGGCTGAATCTGAGACATAACTATCAATGGTACTAGTAGTAATATGGCTGAATCTGAGACATAACTATCAATGGTACTAGTAGTAATAAGGCTGAATCTGAGACATAACTATCAATGGTACTAGTAGTAATAAGGCTGAATCTGAGACATAACTATCAATGGTACTAGTAGTAATAAGGCTGAATCTGAGACATAACTATCAATGGTAGTAGTAGCAATAAGGCTGAATCTGAGACATAACTATCAATGGTACTAGTAGTAATAAGGCTGTATCTGAGACATAACTATCAATGGTACTAGTAGTAATAAGGCTGAATCTGAGATATAACTATCAATGGTACTGGTAGTAATAAGGCTGAATCTGAGATGGTAGTAATAAGGCTGAATCTGAGACATAACTATCAATGGTACTAGTAGTAATAAGGCTGAATCTGAGACATAACTATCAATGGTACTAGTAGTAATAAGGCTGAATCTGAGACATAACTATCAATGGTAATAGTAGCAATAAGGCTGAATCTGAGACATAACTATCAATGGTACTAGTAGCAATAAGGCTGAATCTGAGACATAACTATCAATGGTACTAGTAGCAATATGGCTTAATCTGAGACATACCTATCAATGGTACTAGTAGCAATAAGGCTGAATCTGAGATATAACAATCAATGGTATTAGAACAGAAGAGTTAGGTCGTAACAATAATGCTGAATCTGAGACATAAGTATGAATGGTACTAGTAGTAATAAAGCTGAATATGAGACATAACTATCGATGGTACTAGTAGCAATAAGGCTGAATTTGAGACATAACTATCAATGGTACTAGTAGTAATATGGTTGAATCTGAGACATAACTATTAATGATACTAGTAGTAATAAGGCTGAATCTGAGACATAGCTATCAATGGTACCAGAACAGAAGAGTTTGGTGGCAGCAGTAAGGCTGAATCTGAGACATTACTATCAATGGTACTAGTAGTAATAAGGCTGAATCTGAGACATAACTATCAATGGTACTAGTAGTAATAAGGCAGAATCTGAGACATAACTGTCAATGGTACTAGTTGTAATAAGGCTGAGTCTGAGACAGAACTATCAATGGTACTAGTAGCAATAATGCTGAATCTGAGACATAACTATCAATGGTACTAGTAGTAATAAGGCTGAATCTGAGACATAACTATCAATGGTACTAGTAGTATTAAGGCTGAATCTGTGACATAACTATCAATGATACTAGTAGCAATATGGCTGAATCTGAGACATAACTATTAATGGTACTAGAACAAAAGAGTTAGGTAGTAGAAATAAGGCTGAATCTGAGACATAACTGTCAATGGTACTAGTAGTAATAAGGCTGAATCTGAGACATAACTATCAATGGTACCAGAAGAGAGGAGTTAGCTGGTAGCAATAAGTCTGAATATTAGACATAGCTATAAATGGTACGAGTAGCAATATGGCTGATTCTGAGACATAACTATCAATGGTACTAGTAGCACTAAGGCTGAATGTGAGACAAAACTATAAATGGTACTAGTAGTAAAAAAGCTGAATCTGATACATAACCATCACTGGAACTCATAGTAATAAAGATGAATCTGAGACATAACCATCAATGGAAGTAGTAACAATAAGGCTGACCCTGAGAAATAACTATCAATGGTTCTATTAGTAATAAGTCTGAATCCGAGACATAACTATCAATGGTACTAGTAGTAAAAAGGCTGAATCTGAGACATAACTATCAATGGTACTAGAACAGAAGAGTTAGTTGGTAGCAATAAGGCAGATTCCAAGGCATAACTATCAATGGTACTAATAGTAATAAGGCTGAATCTGAGACATAACTACCAATGGTACCAGTAGTAAAGAGTTAGCTGGTAGCAATAAGTCTGAATCTGAGACATAGCTATAAATGGCATGAGTAGCAATATGGCTGAATCGGAGACATAACTATCAATGGTACTAGTAGTAATAAGGATGAATTTGAGACATAACAATCAATGGTACTAGTAGTAATAAGGCTGAATCTAAGACATAACTATTAATGGGACTAGTAGTAATAAGGCTAAATCTGAGGCATAACTATTAATTGTACTAGTAGTAATAAGGCTGCATCTGAGACATAACTATGAATGGTACTAGAACAGAATAGATAGGTGGTAGTTATAAGGCTGAATATGACACATAACTATCAATGTTATTTTTAGCAATAAGGCAGAATCTGAGACATAACAATCAATGGAACTAGAACAGAAGAGGTAGATGGTAGTTATAAGGCTGAATCTGAGACATAACTATCAATGGTACTAGTAGTAATAAGGCTGAATCTGAGACATAACTATCAATGGTACTAGTAGTAATAAGGTTCAATCTGAGACATAGCTATCAATGGTTCAAGTAGTAATAAGGATGCATCTGAGACATAACTGTCAATGGTACTAGTAGTAATAAGGCTGAATCTGAGACATAACTATCAATGGTTCTAGTAGCAATAAGGCTGAATCTGAGACATAACTATCAATGGTACTAGTTGTAATAAGTCTGAATCTGAGACATAACTATCAATGGTACTAGTAGTAATAAGGATGAATCTGAGACATAACTGTCAATGGTACTAGTAGTAATAAGGCTGAATCTGAGACATAACTATCAATGGTTCTAGTAGCAATAAAGCTGAATCTGAGACATAACTATCAATGGTACTAGTTGTAATAAGTCTGAATCTGAGACATAACTATCAATGGTACTAGTAGTGATAAGTCTGAATCTGAGACATAACTATGAATTGAACTAGTAGTAATAAGGCTGAATCTGAGACATAATTATCAATGGTACTAGTAGTAATAAAGCTGAATCTGAGCCATTACTATCAATGGCACCAGTAGTAATAAGCCTGAATCAGAGACATAACTATCAATGGTACTAGTAGCAATAAGGCTGAATCTGAGACATAGTTATCAATGGTACTAGTAGCAATAAGGCAGAATCTGAGACATAACTAAAAATGGTACTAGTTGTAATAAGACTGAATCTGAGACATAACTGTCAATGGTACTAGAACAGAAGAGTTAGGTGGTAGTAATAAGGCTGAATCTGAGACATAACTATCTATGGTACTAGTAGTAATAAGGCTGAATCTTAGACATAACTATCAATGGTACCAGTAGTAATAAGCCAGAATCAGAGACATAACTATAAATGGTACTAGTAGCAATAAGGCTGAATCTGAGACATAACTATCAATGGTACTAGTAGTAATAAGGCTGAATCTGAGACATAACTATCAATGCTACTATTAGTAATAAGGCTGAATCTGAGACATAACTATCAATGGTTCTAGAACAGAAGAGGTAGGTGGTAGTAATAAGGCTGAATTTGAGACATAACTATCACTGGTACTTGTAGTAATAAGGCTGAATCTGAGACATAACTGTCAATGGTACTAGTAGAATTAAGGCTGAATCTGAGACAAAACTATAAATAGTACTAGAACCGAAGGGTTAGGTGGAAGCAATAAGGCTTAATCTGAGAAATAACTATCAATGGGACTAGTAGCAATAAGGCTGAAGCTGAGACAGAATTGTCAATGGTACTAGTAGCAATATGGCTTAATCTGAGACATACCTATCAATGGTACTAGTAGCAATAAGGCTGAATCTGAGATATAACAATCAATGGTACTAGAACAGAAGAGTTAAGTGGTAGCAATAAGGCTGAATCTGAGACATAAGTATGAATGGTACTAGTAGTAATAAGGCTAAATCTGAGACATAACTATCAATGGTACTAGTAGTAATAAGGCTGAATCTGAGACATAACAATCAATGGTACCAGAACAGAAGAGTTAGGTGGTAGCAATAAGGCTGAATATCAGACATAACTATCAATGGTACTAGTAGTAATAAGGCTGAATCTGAGACATAACTATCAATGGTACTAGTAGTAATATGGTTGAATATGAGACATAACTATCAATGGTACTAGTAGTAATAAGGCTGAATCTGAGACATAACTATCAATGGTACTAGTAGTAATAAGGCTGAATCTGAGACATAACTATCAATGGTACTAGTAGTAATAAGGCTGAATCTGAGACATAACTATCAATGGTACTAGTAGTAATAAGGCTGAATCTGAGACATAACTATCAATGGTACTAGTAGTAATAAGGCTGAATCTGAGACATAACTATCAATGGTACTAGTAGTAATAAGGCTGAATCTGAGACATAACTATCAATGGTACTAGTAGTAATAAGGCTGAATCTGAGACATAACTATCAATGGTACTAGTAGTAATAAGGCTGAATCTGAGACATAACTATCAATGGTACTAGTAGTAATAAGGCTGAATCTGAGACATAACTATCAATGGTACTAGTAGTAATAAGGCTAAATCTGAGACATAACTATCAATGGTACTAGTAGTAATAAGGCTGAATCTGAGACATAACTATCAATGGTACTAGTAGTAATAAGGCTGAATCTGAGACATAACTATCAATGGTACTAGTAGCATTAAGGTTGAATCTGACAAATAACTATCAATGGTACTAGTCATAATAAGGCTGAATCTGAGACATAACCATCGATGGTACTAGTAGCAATAAGGCTGAACTGAGACATACCTGTCAATGGTGTCCGAACAGAAGAGTTAAGTTGTAGCAATAAGGCTGAATCTGAGACATAACTATCAACCGTACTACAACAGAAGAGTTAGGTAGTAGCAATAAGGCTGAATCTGAGACATAACTATCAATGATACTAGAAGTAATAAGGCTGAATCTGAGACATAACTATCAATGGCACTATAAGCAATAAGGCTGAATCTGAGACATAACTATCAATGGTGCTAGTAGTAATAATGCTGAACCGGAGACTTAACAATCAATGGTACTAGTAGTGATAAGGCTGAATATGAGACATAACTATAAAGGGTGCAAGTAGTAATAAGGCTGAATCTGTGACATAACTATCAATGGTACTAGTAGCAATAAGGCTGAATCTGAGACATAACTATCAATGGTACTGGTTGTAATAAGGCTGATTCTGAGATATACCTATCAATTGTACTAGTAGTAATAAGGCTGAATCTGAGACATAACTATCAACGGTACTGGTAGTAATAACGCTGAATCCGAGACATAACAATCAATAGTACAAGTAGTAATGAGGCTGAATCTGAGACATAACTATCAATGGTACTAGTAGCAATAAGGCTGAATGTGAGTCATATCCATCTTTAGTATAAGTATTAATAAGGCTGAATCAGAGACATAACTATCAATGCTACTAGTAGTAATAAGGCTGAATTTGAGACATAACTATCAATGGTACTAGAACAGAAGAGTTAGGTAGTAGCAAAAAGGCTGAATATGAGACATAACTATCAATGGTACTTGTAGTAATTAGGCTGAATCTGAGACATAAATATTAATGGCACTATTAGCAATAAGGCTGAATCTGAAACATAACTATCAATGGTACTAGTAGTAATAAGGCTGAATCTTAGACATAACTATCAATGGTACTAGTAGTAATAAGGCTGAATCTGAGACATAACTATCAATGGTACTAGTAGTAATAAGGCTGAATCTGAGACATAACTATCAATGGTACTAGTAGTAATAAGGCTGAATCTGAGACATAACTATCAATGTCACTAGTAGTAATAAGGCAGAATCTGAGACATAACTATATATTGTACTAATAGCAATAAGGCTGAATGTGAGACATAACTATCTATGGTACTAGTAGTAATAAGGCTGAGTCAGAGACATAACTATCAATGTTACTAGTAGTGATAAGGCTAAATTTGAGACATAACTATCAATGGTACTAGAACAGAAGAGTTAGGTAGTAGCAAAAATGCTGAATATGAGACATAACTATCAATGGTACTTGTAGTAAGAAGGCTGAATCTGAGACATAAATATTAATGGCACCATTAGCACTAAGGCTGAATCTGAAACATAACTATCAATGGTACTAGTAGTAATAAGGCTGAACCTATTACTTACTGTCAATGGTACTAGTAGTAATAAGGCTTAATATGAAACATAACTATCAATGGTACTAGTAGTACAAAGGCTGAATCTGAGATATAACTATCAATGGTACTAGTAGCAATAAGGCTGAATCTGAGACATAACTATCATTGTTACTAGTAGTAAAGAGGCTGAATCTCAGACATAACTATCAATGATTCTAGTAGTAATAAGGCTGAATCTGACACATAACTATCTATTGTACTAGTAGCAATAAGGCTGAATGTGAGACATAACTATCAATGATTCTAGTAGTAATAAGGCTGAATCTGACACATAACTATCTATTGTACTAGTAGCAATAAGGCTGAATGTGAGACATAACTATCTATGGTACTAGTAGTAATAAGGCTGAGTCAGAGACATAACTATCAATGTTACTAGTAGTGATAAGGCTAAATTTGAGACATAACTATCAATGGTACTAGAACAGAAGAGTTAGGTAGTAGCAAAAAGGCTGAATATGAGACATAACTATCAATGGTACTTGTAGTAATAAGGCTGAATCTGAGACATAAATATTAATGGCACCATTAGCACTAAGGCTGAATCTGAAACATAACTATCAATGGTACTAGTAGTAATAAGGCTTAATATGAAACATAACTATCAATGGTACTAGTAGTACAAAGGCTGAATCTGAGATATAACTATCAATGGTACTAGTAGCAATAAGGCTGAATCTGAGACATAACTATCATTGTTACTAGTAGTAAAGAGGCTGAATCTGAGACATAACTATCAATGGTACTAGTAGCAATAAGGCTGAATCATAGACATAACTATCATTGTTACTAGTAGTAATGAGGCTGAATCTCAGACATAACTATCAATGGTTCTAGTAGTAATATTGCTGAATCTGACACATAACTATCAATGGTACTAGTAGCAAAAAGGCTGAATTTGAGTCATAACTATCTATGGTACTAGTGGTAATAAGGCTGAGTCAGAGACATAACTGTCAACAGTACTAGTAGAAATAAGGCTGAATCTGAGACAAAACTATAAATAGTACTAGAACCGAAGAGTTAGGTGGAAGCAATAAGGCTGCATCTGAGAAATAACTATCAGTGGTACTAGTAGTTATACGGCTGAAGCTAAGATATAACAATCAATGGTACTAGAACAGAAGAGGTAGGTAGTAGCAATAAGGCTGAATCCGAGACATAAGTATGAATGGTACTATTTGTAATAAGGCTGAATCTGAGACATAACTCTCAATGGTACTAGTAGTAATAAGGCTGAATCTGAGACATAACTATCAATTGTACTAGTAGCAATAAGGCTGAATTTGCAACATAACTATCAATGGTACTAGTAGTAATAAGGTTGAATCTGAGTCATAACAGACATAACTCTTAATGGTACTAGTAGTAATAAGGCTGAATCTGATTCATAACTATCAATGGTACCAGAACAGAAGAGTTAGGTGGTAGCAATAAGGCTGAATCTGAGGCATAACTATCAATGCTATGAGTAGCAATAAGGCTGAATCTCAGACATAACTATCAGTGGTACTAGTAGCACTAAGGCTGAATGTGAGACACAACTATCAATGGTAGTAGTAGCAATAAGGATGAATCTGAGACATAACTATCAATGGTACTATTAGTAATAAGGCTGAATCTGAGGCATTACTATCAGTGGTACTAGAACAGAAGAGTTAGTTGGTAGCAATAAGGCAGGATCCGAGACATAACTATCAATGCTACTAGTAGTAATAAGGCTGAATCTGAGACAGAACTATCAATGGTACTAGTAGCAATAAGGCTGAATCTGAGACATAACTATCAATGGTACTAGTAGCAATAAGGCTGAGGCTGAGACATAACTATTAATGGGACTAGTAGTAATAAGGCTGAATCTGAGACATAACTATCAATTGTACTAGTAGTAATAAGGTTGAATCTGAGACATAACTATCAATGGTACTAGAACAGAAGAGTTATATAATCAGCTAATTATACCCCTTACCCACACACATGGTGTCAAACGTATGGCCCACCCATGGTCTCTGGCAAACCAACAACACACCATGTGAATATGATACCTGTGCCACATCCCTGTCATCCATAACATCGATGCAGGGACAGGCTAATATGGTTCTAATGCACATGGTGACTGTACTACAGTGTGCCAGTGTACTGCTGTGTAACATGTTGTCAATAGTAATGTTTAATGCGTACATGTCAGGTAGTGTAACTGTCTAGCCATGATGCATTATAGCTGTTAGTAACACCGAGTGATTGTGTTCTCCATAATGTTATCCATTTGTGTTGTAGGTGTACATGTGTCAGCAGGAGGATGGTCTGCAGTCATATTACACAAGTGGTATGGCACTGTGGTGACACCATGGCTGTGACATATCCTGGGTACAGCTGAACACGTCACAGGTCTATATAACAGTTATTGCCTGTGCCACATGGACAGATGACCCCCTGGGACATGTATAATCAGCAACCTGATGTAGATCCATCCACATACATGCACATTCTTACTTGGCAACACTGAAACTAGACCCCTACCTAGGTATGTAGTGCTACTGATGTGTGTGGCTTTCATTGCACACACCACACAGCGTTTAGGATAATGTATGCTCCAGGTTACATGCAGAACATCCCCAGACATGTACTGTGTGGTAATGGGGGATGAAATGGTTGTATATGGACAAAACATAGTGTGACATACCATCATATACACATTAACAGACACATAGGCAGACACACATCCAAGAGACCTGGGCCTATCAGTGCTAACTTGTCAGTGTGTCCAATGTGTTACAGGTAGGCTGCACATAGCACATGCATAACTGGGCTGGATTGTATTATCAGTTACCTGTATAGTTGATTGTGACAGTGATCACCATACAGTAGTACATGGGACATGTACTGGGGGTACCATGGTGTAATGACAGTGTACACAGCATCCACACCCCACTGTGGATATTATACACACTGGAACCCATGATGACACTCTGACATACCCACCATCACACATTGACCACGACTGCAATACAACCCATTGCCCATCCTAACAGTGATACTACAGGGATATGCATCTAATGCACATGCCACAGGCATAGTAGGGTGATGCATTGTCATAGCTCACCTATGGGCAGCAACATCACTATCTGTAATACTGTGTGGCAATGTGCATTGCAATAGGAGTATATGGCTTTGGAATGCTGTACCCTACAGACATACACACATGCACACATACACACACTTGCCAGAACTCAGTGGGTATCTCATGCCTATAAACCCATTTGTACAACACTGTTGTGCTGGTACTGCAAGGCTCAGGTAGCCGTTAGGGGTAGGAGCATAACAGGGTACTTGTAATGTCCGGTACAGCAGCAGCTACATCTAACTATGGCAATAGGTGCTGCAGTGTGTGTGAAGGCCCTCATGGTATTCCCAACTACAGGTGTACTAACACACAGATAATGATAGCCTCAGTAATACACACATATGCATTTGTCAGTACCGGGTTGCATCGCTGCAGGTGTCATAGGTGTGTACCTGGCTATTGTCTATGGAGAGATGGGAAGTGTAGGGGATGTGTGTACAGTGGTACCATTCCAACTGCCATGTGCCAGCAGACAATCTATCTACAGACCACTGTGGTGACCCACAGGGTGAGGGTGACATGCATCAGCCAAGCCTCTGGGTGTCTCCTGCAAATGGCCACTGAGGTGATCCAGTTGACATGTATGCAACATGTATTACAAAACATGGCTACTGTCTGTGTTGAAGACCTGTACCCAAGCATGTTCTGTTGACTGTGGTAGTGTAGTGGAGGTACCCATGGCATATGGTACATACAGGGTGGTGTTTCCTATCTGTGCCAGTTATAACATAGATGGGCAGACATGTCAGTGTCAGTCAAGCATAGGTTGCCTGTACATATCCAGGCTGGATATCTGCCATCTGCATATCTGCACAGGGACTGACAGACATCAGCTTACCAGCTAGCTATGCAGTAGGAAGAATGTGTTGACAGATAAATGTCTGACAACAATATCTATGCCATTACTACATGTCCTCACTGACATGTGCTGTATAGACAGTAGTCTACAGTTACTTTCTGCATGTCAGATCTTTATCCAGTAGAGGATATATACTGTGACACAGCTCACACACCAGGAACATGACAGTGTGGCCTCAGAGTCCATCTATGCATGCAGGGGTGCTTGCTGCCAGTACTACATTTAGCAATCTACTCTTGCTTGGGAAAGCACTGTCAACAATAGTAATGGCATGATACATGCCAGTGTAACAGCACTTAATGTGGGTTACTACCCTTGTATGTAACACATTCACACAGATAAGAGTGATGTACACATCTTATATACTCGAGTGTCCCAGACATGATACTCACACCCCTTGCTACTTTAATGACTGCACATAGACACATGTTTTGTACATGGCATTACATACACTTATTACAGATGTCATTACCCTGCTATGTTATCAGACTGGGATGTGAGCACTGGTTACCAGGGCTGAGCTATGCTTAACAAGTGTCAGCATTGCTGCAATATAACAGCTAAGCAGATTTGCACAATGGTAAGCAAAGCCTACATGGTGTAAGCACCCGTACATTTAACTGTACGTACACACCATTTAGCTTCAAGCACATACACTTAAAGCTGCTCAAAAGTGCCTTAACCACTCTGTATCCAGCAGGCCTTGTTCTGCCCAGCAAGAAAATAAACAGTTCTTGCAGGGCTTGAACCCAGGACCCTGTACACTATAGTCACAACAGTTAACCACTATGCCATGACAGCTGTGACTACAGTTGTTGTTTTTCCAATATATCTGTCAGTACACATATTGAATAGTATTGAACAACTGCTGTAACTTCTACAAATTGTGTAGTACGTGTTAGTGATATTACTGTTGTATCACATATGTTGTTATATCTAAATATACAAATATCAGATACATACGGTGTGATACATCTGGGAAGGAATACACAACAGTAATGTTTACACATGACAAGGATATGTTTATATACATATGTAGATATATGTCTACATGTACATACACATATATATTCATATATATGTATTCATACACATCTGTATAGTGCATCATATATATGGCCCTCTGTGTATATGTATATATATATATATATATATATATATATATATATATATATATATATACACACACACACACACACACACACATATATATATATATATATATAATGTGTGTATGTATATATATGTATGTACATCATATATTTACAGATATACCTATTTATGTCGATGTATATGTAGATATCCATAACATATATATCTATATATATGTATATGTGTAGACATATATAGCTGTGTATGTATATATATATATATATATATATATATATATATATATATATCTATATATATATATATATGCATATATATATCATATATGTGTGTAGATATATATATATATATATATATATATATATATATATATATGTCCAGAACATGGAGTGGAAACCTCTTAGTGCAAGGGGATGTCATGTATGTATTCCAGGTATATATGTAGACTGTTGCTACTGTAACAGGGGTTGTCTTAACAGACATCTTGTGTGTGGGAGGTCACATCTGCTTTGGACATGTACGTCATCGGTTACTGGCAGACATCCTAAGGACATCATAGTATAGTACCACTGATAGCACAGTAATGATCCTGTGGACTACAGCAGAGATATGACTAATATGTGTGGAAAGTCTGGCACTCTCTGGTCAGTCCAGAGGTGTACACAGATCCCCTTTGTGCGAGACATGTGGACCAAGCCTGAAAATGTGGATGTTAACAGTCATGTACATGGGTATAGCACGTAAATACTGGACTACACATGCCCACACAGTTTATGCATTCACACACGCCTGTCTGTCCTGACACACAATAACTGGTGGTGCAGAGGTTACATGGTCACATACTACCCATTAGTTAGTAACATACATCTGTACAGAATCCCAGTGCTTTGTCAGAAATACACAACAGTTATGGTGGCCTGGCAGCAGTACGTCTTGCAAATATGTGGACATAACATCACATTGGGTAATTACACTAAGCTGCTAGGCATGTAACAAAGCACTGTGCAAACTACAGACAGACTGCCACAACACTGGACTACATTTTGTATGGGGGAATACACATGTACCTGCAAATATAGCAGGCTCTACAGGCATGTCACAACACAGAGTAACAGACACCTGTGAGAAAGTGCATACCCACAACCAATGTGAACACAGCCACAGACAAATATGGTACGCAAGCTTAATATGACACTATATGGACTGTCTGATAAACACCATCCTCATATATGCCACTCACACACTAACCCTACATAAACTGGGTCACGACACAGTGTGGTCCAATGCCTGTCTGTGGTATGGGACATGTGTGTGTTTGGACCTACAAACATGTGAGCTGATAGGGTACCATACACTGGAGCAGCATGTAACATCAGATAGAACAGGCCAAGAACAATGGCATCTACCACAGTCTGTGCAGAGGTCAAGGTACGTATTCGCAATACACATACTGTCAACAATCACCATAAGTCCATAGACCCCAAGTACTGTGCACACAACCACAGAATGCCCAGGTTATGTCCTCAGACATAACCCCTACTATACATAACATGTCGAGCAGTCTGATATCTGACTGGCTTGTTATTAGGTATGATGTCAGTAAATAATGGTGTACAGAATGTATGCACCTCTTATTGCATGACGTATGTACAAAGGTTAATTACTAAAGAAAAAAAGACAATGTCAAGAAACTTCTTTATTGCAAACAGCAAAGCTTTCGTGTCTACACCCTTTCTCAATGCTAATACAAATACACATCAGTTAACTCTGTTTAAATAGGAGCATAACACATCATATGACTACAGCCAGCAAATCACGAGTGTATCTCTTAAGATAACATATACCTATTTAAACAAAATAAACAATATTTTAAAAGAACATTTTAAAAACACACGTAAAGAAATCTAAGTTTACTTTGTTGCAGCTTCACTAGCACAAAGAGTGACAGCAGTGTTGAGGCCAGGTTCAATATCAGCCCCTAGTCTCAATATCCAACAATATTCCTTATTTTCTAATAAATTATTTATATCACCCCCCCCCCCATGTCCTTACAGGCCATCTCTATAACCCTAAACTTAAAGTTATGACTGGCATTTTTACACTTAATGTGTCTACTTAACACATTCTTGTCACTGTTTCTCCTTATATCTGATTTCTGTTCTAAAATGCATTCCTTAAGTTTTCTTGTGGTCTTGCACACATAACAAGAGGGGCATTGGCCACAGGTTACTAAGTAATCTACATTCATACTATTACAATTTGCTGTCAAATTAAATGTGCAACATTTGTCGGTGGAGGGATGTATAAAAGAATCACTATCCTTCCCAAGTATATCACTGCAACAAGTACAACTCATACAACTAAAAGTACCTGTTCTCATTTCTGACCATCGCTTAGATATGGGTTTAAAATCTTTATAACATAATTTACTTTTCAAAATTCTCATATTCTTATAAGAGAAATATGGTTTCATATCTAAGATATTTCTTTTTTTTTTCAAAACAGGTTTATTGTTTTAACATACAAGAGAAATATCATAACAATTTTATACAAGTAATTAAAAATAGATATGATTATAACATTCAACAAAACAACTAAAGTATTTACAAAGACATCTACTACAATCAGATCAATTAATTAAACTAAAATACCATGCTATTGAAATTAGGATTTTTTTAACAAATTTTGTAAATTATCCCATACAATATAATAAGATGTTTTTCTAGTTGTTCTTGACCTAATTGTGTTTATTTCCATATGGCACACTATATTCATAACATTTTTAAATTCATTGAACGAAGGAGGTGTATCTGAAATCCAATTTCTGGTTATTATTTTCCTAGCCACTGCTAGAATAGACCATAACAAGGGAAGCTTAACCTTTTTAACACTTTGAGGTACAGGTGTGTTGAATAATATGAGATTTAGAAATAATGAAATTATCTGTAAAAAGAGCCTGCAAAAATTCATTAATTGACTTCCAGTATTCTTTCAATTTTATACAATCATAAAACATATGAGCCCAGTCAGCATTAATTTCTACATTACATCTCTTACATAGATTATCTTTATTATCTATTTTATTCATCATCAAAGGTGTATAAAAAGATCTATGTAAAAATTTCCATGTATAAAGTCTCCAGACAATGGAAGACGTAGTTCTATAGGCAGATTCCAATATATATTGTTTATCTTGTTGATTTGGTGGGTCCCCATTAATAGAAGTGAAATAATTCCAGTATGTATCTACACTGTAAAAGTTTCTTGTCTGATAATTTTATGTATGTATGAAAGTTTACCTTTATCAGAAACTTTATGTTGTAAATTTAATATCAAGTAATCAATCAGTGTTGGAATAGATTCTTTAACTGTTATAGACATTAGATTTATTTTATTAATGAGATGTTGTCTAAAGGTCTGAACCTCTAACCAGCAAGTTTCTCTTAGATCAAATTCTTGTTTTAAGAAATCTAGATTTTTAACTTTATTATCAGATATCAACTGATACCAGTACTTTAGATCATTATCTATAGCTAAATGAGTTCCTTCAGAAGTAGATGACAAAAGCATACCCTGAGTATACATTATAGGGAATATAATAAAATTCCATTCCCTATACTTAGGGTACATGAATATAAAGTTACGATAGCTAATAATAATATTTAATGGGTAACAAACCATATGTTTAGGTGTAATAGGTGAAGTACAAAATTCCTTTAGTAACCATAACATGGAGTTATTTACAATATTTTTATGTGTTAAGGAGATTTTCATGAAGTGCATACTAATTAGCTCCCAATAATCTTTCCATTTTGTGACATATGACTGATCTATTAATAAAGTAATAACTTTTACAATAGAAGAGATAGTATATAAATTAAAGTCTGGAAAAGAAATACCCCCTTGAGACCAGCTATTAGTATGTTTCTTTAATGCAATCCTAGGTCTATTAGGTGCCCATAGGAAATTTAACATTAGTGTATTCAGTTTCTTGATAATTATTTTTGTAGGTGGAAGTATTATTGATTGTATTAAGTATAAAATCTTGGGGGATATTAACATTTTAATAATTGTAAGTCTCTCCTCCATAGTAAAAAACATATTATTCCAGGTATTAAAAAGATTTTGTATATTAAGAAAACAGGTATTATAATTATTATATATAATAGATTTAATATCTTTAGATAGTATTATACCTAAATAATTTATCTGACCTGAATTGGGTACATATTTAGTAAAATCACTAATGAGAATATTTTTTCGTGTATATATAGGTAGTATTTAAGTTTTTTCTTCATTGAATATTAAACCAGAAATACTTTTAAAATTCATCATTTTATCAAATAGAGACTGCATAGAAGAATTAGATCCTGCTGATGTAATTAGAACATCATCTGCAAAAAGTTGAATTTTGGATGTTGTATTTTCATCTATTTCAAAACCCTCTATGTCAGTACTGTTTCTGATCAAATTAGCCCAAGGCTCCATTACTAAAGTGAATAATAGTGGAGAAAGTGCACATCCTTGTTTTGTACCTTTAAAAATGGGTATTTTTTGTGAAACATATGTTCCTACCTTAATATAAGCCAATGTTCCTTTGTATAAATGCTCAATTAGATTTACAAATGCATCTGAGAAGTTTGTGCACTTCAGTGAGGTAAACAGATAGTCCCAACTTACTGAATCAAATGCTGAACTTATATCAAGACTAATAAGTGTTAAATCTTTCTTTTTCCTATTTGCAAAATCAATTAATGTTAAAGTTCTTCTTATATTATCAAAAGTATTTCTATTTACAATGAAGCCTGTCTGATCTATATCTATAATGCCGGGGATGATTGTCTTCAATCTATCAGCAAAAATATATCTAAGATATTTCTAAGTGCAGGTGAAGCCATTAAAATCGGCCATTTTTTTTCTATAATTATTTTTAGCTGCTTGTGTCCTAACATTATAGGTTGTAACATCCCTAACCTTATCTCTACTTGGCATAGATTGTTTCAGCGGACTAGTCTGTTGTTGAATAGTGCTGAAGATTGGCCTCAAGGGTGTAATTCTGTCTTCCTTTACTTCTTCACTTATTTGTAACACTTACCCTTTATCATACCACTATCCGGAAAATCTGCCTTCATATCTTCTAACTGTTTAAAAAATCTGGATTCTTCTGTATTTAATCTACTAGCTCTACTAAATTGTACCCTCATCATTCCCTTAAATACATGGGGGCATGCATCCTGTGTCTATGTATATATCTCCTAGCAAGTACTTACTTCTTATGGATGCTTGTTTCTATAATACCCTGTTTCATTTCTAGATGGACATCTAGGAATGTAGCACTACTCCTAGAGAATTCCACTTTAAATCTTAGAATTTCCGTCATGTTATTCAAGTAATTTACATAACTGTGCAATTCTTCATCTGTCCCTTTCCAAATAATAAAACAGTTATCCACAAAACGTTGATATAAACATACATTCTTGTTAAGAACATTCAAATTGCTATGTATATATTTACTCTCCCATTGATTTAGTACGAGGTTTGCATAAGTATTAGCGACGGATGTTCCCATCGCTACCCATGTCAGTTGTAGGTATGGTTCACTATTAAACAGGAACACATTCTTAGTTAGGACTAAATCTAAAAGCAAACATATATTCTCTATACTTCTAGAAGGCATCACATGCTTATTATTCAAAAACTCTCTTATTGCAACTGCGCCATAATCGTTAGGGATCACAGTGAAAAGTGACATGATATCTAATGTTACAAAAAGATAACTGCCCTCAACCATTTCTGCATGTTCTCTTGTGTCAATCCATTTTTGCAATTTCGTAATAAAATCTGTGGTATCTTTAACTACACATGGGCACTCAAAAAATAACTTAATTTCTTTTGTAAGTATATTGAGATGGCTCCGTCACCCATCCTTTGTCAGATACTATTGGCTTCACTGGTGAGCTTGTAGGTGGCTTATGTATCTTTGGTATATCATAAAACAGTGGTATCTTAGGACAGGATTTTGTGAAGTAATTAAATAGATCTAAATCTATGTCACCACTAAGTTATAAATTATACACAGCCATATTAACATCACTAACATATTTTTTTTCACTTCTAAGAAAGTTATTTTCTTAAAGGTGTTCCCATCCCCCAATAACACATTTATGGATTGCATGTAATCTTCCCAGTTCATAAGCACCACAACACCTCCTTTATCAGCTTGCTTAATTACTAAATTCTCATCTTCTTCCAAAATTGTTAGGGATAAGTATTCCTCATACGTCAAATTATATTTCTTCTTTTTATCTCTCTCAGCATACAACTTTCTAATTTCTACTTCACAAATATCATGAAATGTAGTCACAATAGGCATACTCACAGGTATATAAGCACTTCTACGTTTAAAATATATGTGTTGCCCTATCAGGGCATCTTTAAATAAAACTTTTAAATTTAAAGTCCTAGAAAAAAACTTTCAAGTCTGTTAAGGTAGCTACCAGATCATCAGTGGCTGTAGAAATAAAGTTCAAGCCTTTCTGTAACAAAGAAAGTGCAGGAGCTGTTAAAACAGCATTTGATAAATTTACAGTACCTTGTTTCAATGTTTATCAACTTGCCTTGACTCATTGGGCTATTGTTCTTGCTTTTCAGCTCGTTTGGGGTCTGTCTCTGAGTTGAACACCCCTGTGAGGTGTTCCGTTCTTGCATTATCTCCGGATGTTCTAGATGAAAATGTCTCTGTGTCCCCATTGTAAATATGTTTAAAACCAATTGCTGCCCTTTTTTATTTTTATTTTTAGCTATATCTACCACACTACATTGTGTGGTTGTATTCCCACCTACCGCCATATTCATTACTGGGGTCACAGAGGTGGAAGAAGTGTCCGAGGTCTGACTAGCCAATTGCACAACTGGATCCATTGAAGCTAGTTGCTGATTCGTTACCTTGACATTTCTCTTCTCAGTGAACTCATCCAAATCATATAATGAGTTCTGTTTAGCAGAAATTGCTTTTTCAGTATTCAAGCATTCAGTTTTTGGCCTGGAAAAAATCTGGCCCTTTTGAAAGTCATTAATGTCCCTAAGGAGTTTATATTTTTTAACATCCTCAAGTTTATCATTTAGTTGTTATATTCTAACTTTTTCTGGTAGGTCATAAACATGTCAAGGAAACAAGTCATTCCAATCAAACTGTTTTCCAAACTCACAATCTCTTCCTTCAACTTGTTCTCTATTTTGTTTAAAAAAAGTAATTCATTAGGGCCATATAGTCAAAGCCCAACGTTAAAATAAGCTGCAGCCAGTGCTTCAAGAGCTCTGGCTACATATTGTCATAGGTGGGCATTTTTAAAATTTGTAGACCTTGTGGAACAATTCCCAAGTCCAAATAAATCATAAAACTCAAGCTTTGCCATTGAAAGTGCTTAAAAGATCCCACCTGCCTTTCCAACAGTTCCAATTGTTTACCAAAATCCTCTGTAGCTTGTAAGGGTACTTCTGTACCTGTTGAGACTCCGACACTAGCCGCATAAGTGGGTTATCTTCCTTACACAGAAGGTTCTTCACTGCGTGGGCACTCTGCATTATACAATCCTTAAGGCTGGCTGTATAAGCTCTCACAGACTTCTCAACAATTACTGCAACAATCTACAGAAATCCACCAAGACAGGCCAAGGTTGTTGCTGTAAAACTGGAACAGTACTTGGAAATTACTAAAGAAAAAAAGCCAACGTCAAGAAACTTCTTTATTGCAAACAGCAAAAACTTTCGGGTCTACACTCTTTCTCAATGCTAATACAAATACACATCAGTTAACTGTTTAAATAGGAGCATAACACATCATATGACTACAGCCAGCAAATCACAAGTGTATCTCTTAAAATAACATGTGCCTATTAAAACAAAATAAACCATATTTTAAAAGAACATTTTTAAAAACATTTTAAGAAACACTATTTGTATTAGTATTCTGCTAAGCAGAACTCATATGATTTGGATGAGTTCATTGAGAAGAGAAACGTTAAAGCAACAAATCAACAAGTAACTTCAATGGATCAATTCAAGGCAAGTTGATACAATGTTGAAACAAGGTACTGTAAATGTATCAAATGCTGTTTTAACAGCTCCTGCACTTTCTTTGTTACAGAAAGGCTTGAACTTTATTCCTACAGCCACTGATGATCTGGTAGCTGCCTTAACAGACTTGAAATTTATTTCTAGGATTTTAAATTTAAAAGTTTTATTTAAAGATGCCTGGATAGGGCAACATTTAGATTGTAAACATAGAAGTGCTTATATACCTGTGAGTATGCCTACTGTGACTGCATTTCATGATATTTGTGAAGTAGAAATTAGAAAGTTGTATGCTCAGAGAGATAAAAAGAAGAAATATAATTTGACGTATGAGGAATACTTTGCTCTAAAAATTTTGGAAGAAGATAAGAATTTAGTAATTATGCAAGCTGATAAAGGAGGTGCTGTGGTGCTTATGAACCGGGAAGATTACATGCAATCCATAAATTTGTTATTGGGGGATGGGAACACCTTTAAGAAAATAACTTTCTTAGATGTGAAAAAAATATTTTAGGGATGTTAATATGGCTGTGTATGACTTACAACTCAGTGGTGACATAGATTTAGATCTATTTAATTACTTCACGGTATCCTGTCAAAGATACCACAGTTTTATGGTATACCGAAGATACATAAGTCACTTACAAGCCCACCAATGATGCCAATAGTATTTGGCAAAGGATGGGTGACGGAGCCATCTCAATATACTTACAGAAGAAATTGAGTTATTTTTGACAGAGTGCCCATGCTCACTTAAAGATACCACAGATTTTATTATGAAATTGCGAAAATGGATTGACACAATAGAGCATGCAGAATTGGTTGAGGGCAGTTATCTTTTTGTAACATTAGATATCATGTCACTTTTTACTGTGACCCCTAACGATTATGGCACAGATGCAATAAGAGAGTTTTTGAATAATAAGCATGTGATGCCTTCTAGAAGTATAGAGAATATATGTTTGCTTTTAGATTTAGTCCTAACTAAGAATGTGTTCCTGTTTAATAGTGAACCATACCTACAACTGACATGGGTGGCGATGGGAACATCCTTCGCTAATACTTATGCAAACCTCGTACTAAAGCAATGGGACATTAAATATATACATAGCGATTTGAATGTTCTTAACAAGAAAGTATGTTTATATCAACATTTTGTGGATGACTGTCCAAGCTGCTGAATCCCTTACAAAGGCACTCTATGACCACCTGCAAGAATGCATACATCATGCTATCCCAAGCAAAACCAAGACTCACTCCTCCAAGAAAAGGAAACCAGTCTGGTGGACCCCTGCCATAAACAAGCTATACAATAGAAGGAGGAAACTACTACAGAAAAGAGTAAAATCCCAAGAAGAAAAGACATCCCTGATCAGTATCATCAAGAAACTACATTCCCTCATAAATTCATCCAAAGCTAGCTTTGAAAGGAAAATTGCCAAGGACTCCAAAGATAACCACAAAGCGTTCTTTAGCTATGTCAAGAACCTAAGTGGAAACTGTCAGATCTGCTCTGAGTTAGTGCAGAATGGCAAAAAATACACTGAACCGACTGATATTGCCACTGTAGCAGACCATTGCATTCTGTCAGTCTTACAGTCCCAGACTGTGATACACTATATTCCCCTGGGGTGACAGGGTAGATATGCAAGGTGTTCATGTCAATACTTTGTCAGTATTGGTTCAGTGGTGTGGATGCTGACAGGGTGCTGCTTACAGCTAGGAACACACCTGCATGGGACACCTGCTCTGCATGCTGCATTCTTTTGCTATTGCCATACACATGTGGGGATCATATTGTACTCATTCTCAACAGCAGGGATAAGACCGGAAAAGTACCTGTGGGTGGTGGTTGGGTGAGCTGGGTGCATGTGTGCTATGGACACTACTTGCATCTGACTCACAGATATGCATGGGGCATTCCACTTATGCTGGCTTGTGCAGGGACATCAGCTGTTTCTCAATACATCATTCCTATGACCTTTGTGGTCTGCCAGTGTTTGGCCAGACAACATTGGTATTCCCCTACTACAAGCCCAGATAATGTGCTGCAAAGCTGTATGTACAATTCCAAGGGTGTGTCCATTTGACAGTTACATATTATACACTGTCTGTCTGGGGTACTTCCCCCTGTGTACTGCTTGCATATCTGGGCCGACAGTCATGCCATGTCCATCTTTCAGATGGTGACACATATTGCTTCCAAACATTTACAATGGTTTACTTCTAGAATGTGTTATACTGGGAAGCATTGTGTTTGGCACTGCAGTTGTGAGGACCTGGCCCTGTCATCGGCAGTACTGGGCAATGGCCACCAGGACAAACCTCACCATGCATACATACTGACCACTCTCACACAACACCAACCTAACACACACAGACCTGCATATTGTACACATGCTACAATCCATCCTGCTACCTTGGCCAGCTCAGGTAGTCTGTGCTCCACTGTTATTATACCTACACATACATGTTACTACATTTCTACATAGGATTGGGGGGGGCACCTGTGGTTACTACGTGTCTACATAGGAATGGGGGGCACACCTGTTACTACATTTCTACATAGGATTGGGGGGCACACCTGACTGTTACTACATTTCTACATAGGACTGGTGGCACACCTGACTGTTACTATGTGTCTGCATAGGTATGGGGGGCACACCTGACTGTTACTACATTTCTACATAGACTTGGGGGACACACCTGACTGCTACTACATTTCTATATTGGATTGGGGGGCACACTAGACTGTTACTACATTTTGACATAGGATTGGGGGGCACACCTGACATTTGTACACATTTACTATGACTGTACTGGTATATCAGGTACTCCATTGCATTCTGTATTCTAACCTATCATGCTGACTAGAGGCATATCAGTGTACTACAGGTTTTAGGTTTGATTGACCTACGTTTCACTTTCTGACTTTACCCTTCAGAACTAACATCCCACTGCCTGACCTGTTGTAGTCTGTCTGTGTAGGCCTGGGGGGTACCCATAGCCATCAAAGGCCTAAGCACAGCCTTTGTTTGTGTTTGTCTACACCTGTCCTGCTGGCTGAGACTGTTGTTGGGTATGTGAGCCTCCCTGACTGGCATGTATGTGTCATATGGACACATGTGGCCCAGCACATTTCCGACAGTGGGTTTTGTCACCTTGTCTCATACTGGCTACTATAGTGACACCAGTATTTGTTACAGATCTCATGCTGCCACTATAGGTGTCTACTACCTGGTGGCATCCCATTCAGCCACCCGATTCCCTTGCATGCTCACATCCATACCATAGATACAAGCAACAACACATACTATGCCATTCGGCAAGTGGTAGGAAGAGTGACTTACCTTGGGGTTGTCCCAGTATTGAGGATAGTGCTGGAGGGCTGCTTTTGTCAGATGCACATAGTACACTCCCTATACATTGTTAAGCACAGGTAGTGTCATGTTTGGCATCCCTTTTACTGTATGTGCAAGTCAGAGAGAGATGTCATTCCCTGGGTCCCTACTAAGTCAGTGTATGTGCTATGCGTTGCCTTTTTGCCAAGGCCAGGGCATACTTGGCACACCTCCTTCTGCCTATTGGGCAGGATCAGGTTGTTCCTCCTCCGAGTCACTCTGTGCCTGTGCAGGCCTTGGCAATGGTGGGGGGGTGGAGCTGTGTGGCCCTGCCCCATGCTGATCCTGCTGCAGCTGTTTCCACAGGACCATATTGTGTAGCATGGCACATACGATGACAATTTGTATACATGCAGCTGGTGAGTACTGAAAGGCTCCACCGGATGTGTCCAGGCACCGGAACCATGACTTGAGCATCCCAGACCCATGCTCTATTATGATTCTGGTCTTTGTGTGTGCCTCATTATGGAGTTCTTGTTTGGGTGTGTATGCATTTCTGATGGGTGTCATCAGCCATGGCTCCAGTGCATAACCAGAATCCCCCACTATGTGACTGTAAGGGATGTCCCCATTGGCAAATCTCTGGTACAGCTGCATCAGATGCCAGATGTGGGAGTCATGATAGCTTCCAAGGCAGCCAGCACACAAATACATTATAATGCCCTGGGCATCTCACACAACCTGGTAGTTGATGGAGGAGTAGCCCTTGTGGTTAATGTAGACCCTACCCTGCTCACTGGGTGGTGCTTTGATGCATTTGTGCATGCAGTCTATAGCACCCACTACCTCAGGGTATTCTGCTATTTGGTGGAAGAGATGCATATTGCTGGCCAATGCCTCACGGGTGTTGGGAAAATATACGTGCTCACCAGCATGTGCTGACATGGCATCCAGGAACTGGTGGAGTACCCTGGATGCTGATGCCTGTGAGATCCCCATGATATCCCCAGTTGGCTTTTGGAAGGTACCTGTGGCTAGAATTCTTAGGCCTACACATACCTTGGTATCCACTGGGATGAGTTCACATCTGTTAGTTCTGTGTGTCAGGCGTGGCCGGCACAGCTCAACAATTTGCTGTAGGAGGTCCCTGTCCACCCAGTAGTGCTCCACTATCTCCAGCTCATGTAGCCCCTGGTAGGTTACCCTGGGTCTGTACACTCCATCTCCTCACTGTGGGTTGGTCGACAGCATTCTCATCCTCACTACTCTCAGTCTCTTCCACATGTTGATGTATGATAGCTGCTGCAGCCCCTATCATTTTGTTGCTTTTGTTTGTTAAACTTTCCCTGCTTGCATACACCAGTGGTGTAGAGTATGTGGGAAAAAGAGAGGGAAAGGTGTTTGCATAGTTTATAGTAGTGTGCTGGGTTGGTCTGCTGCCTGTGTAATTGGCTGATTCTGATACATTTCACCTGCTAGCTATGCTAGTTCTCCTTGATTACCTTCCTACTGCTGTTTTCCCTTCCCATTGCCCCCCTGTTTAAGCCCAGGGGCGCTCCGCACAAACATAGTGCTCAAATGTGCACAGAGCTGCTATTTCCTGGTTTACTTTTTTTTTCCTTTAAAACACAGTGCGTGGTACTCACACCCGCTTTGGCAATGTAAAGAGTGCTGGGCAGACTCAGACACACCCCCTTGCTTAGCTCTGTTAAGCTAAGGGTAATCCTGAGCCACAGGACTCCAATAAGCTTACAGTATGCCTAACATACACACCTATGATGTCAGCTAACTCTTAGGCTTGAACCATGCTATTCCTGTACTTACACTGTTGGGTGCTGGCTAGCATTGAGGGGAAATCTGGGATTCAGTATCACCCCCCTCATTTGCATAGGATTGCCTGCTAATGCCTAGTTACAGGTCCCACACTGAGCCTCCCCCCTTAGCAACCACTGTTCACTGGCCATGTTGTCTTCTGCCTGCCATTGAGTATAATGTCAAAATAGTGATTTTGGTTAGAATGCTTATTTCAGGTTTTATTTTTTATATTTTTGACCCGATCCCATTTGCACACTGTTGCCCTATGCTTAAACAGCCAAAATCAGCTAAAAAAAAATAAATTTTATTTTTTCCCCCAACTGTTTTCCATGCCAATGGCCATAGGCATGCTTTACTCATACTAGACACCCTTTATTTGGAGCTGTCATGGCTCCGTTTTGTAGTTTGCAGAAATGTACTCGATTACTAACTGAGTACATTTCTACAAACTACAGTAGTTCTGCACAGCTGGCCGGCAGCTTCCTGGATCACAAATTTACCTCATTTGCATGGTTTTCACCTGCAATGTGGTAATTTGCATACAGGAGCAGTGTCCATGCAGGAATAGTGCAGGAGCGCTCGTGCACATCCCTGGAGCATATTCCTGGATCACACGGGGGCCATATTGCCTTCAGGAGATCCTGCACACTGTGCAGGGCTTGCAGGGGCTGGAGTCAGGTAACTAGATGAGGTCATTCTGCCATCCCTCTTGAAAATTATATTTTAGATATGACAAACAGAAATCTCAGAGTATTGGGTATTCTGTTTGGGAAGTCTAACTAGAAAGACCCTCACCCACTTCATCTTGCCTTGCAGTAGTAAGTAACCTAACAAGGGATCAGTGATTCTCTTAGATTCACTCAGGAATATAGTGAAGCTTAGTTTAGATATTGTTTTTCTTTACTCATCTGTGTCTGTCCATCAATGTTCTTTTTAATGTTTCCTGTGATCTGAACTTTGTGGTTTACTGTGAACATATATTCATTATGTTTATGTACTTTTATTATTTATTAATAAATATATTTAAAACTTATAATGTGGCTGGTCCTTGTAGAAAGTATTTAACCTTGGATAGTGCTTATATTTATTGGTGACAATGTGTGGGTCACTCCAGAAGGTCTAGCCATCTTGGTAAACTACTACCATTTGTATCAGTATTAATATTACACAATATAACCGGATGCCATTTTAAGAGACATATAGTAACTGACTGGTGGCAGTGATAACTAGTCCAGGCAAAGTTGGTAAAGCAGGTAATCTGTGACAGCCTTTCCAAGGTGTGTGTATGAAAGTTAAATCTTAAAGAGTGTGTGTGTCAGCTACTAGGGAAAGGGTCACAAAGCACTGGGTTTATAGAGGGGGTGCTGGAGGACTTGGCTTGAATACTCAGCTGAGGACCTAACCCTACAGCTGCACCAATGGGAGTCTTACTGGGGACCTGGAGAAAGACAGATACAGAGATACAGAGACATCCAGACCCCAGGCTGAGTGTGCTCCCTGTGTGCTCTTAAAAGTGTACCTCATGTAGAGAGGTCTGCATCTGGAAATACTGAGTGTATCCATTTGTATTCCAAGTGCACATGCCTCTCCGGTGTCAGTAGTGAGGATTCAGGCTCCTTGAGTACTGGCTTAGCATGGGGATGACACATGCTGGTGTTCATCACATATTGCTAGCAGTTGTGGGTGTGATGTGGATATACCACTACTGCCAACCAATATGTGATGTGGATATCTGACCACTGCCAACTTATATGCAACAACCCTCCACCTCTGGGTCAGTAATCAAGGGGCCTCAATCCTCACCACTGGCACCATTGGGGGATGTTTACTGAGAGGATAACAGGTGCACACAAAGTATCCCCAGATGCAGCTCACTGTATCAAGCATAATAAAGCACAATTTTCATTAAGAGCACACAGGGAACACAGTCAGTTTGGGGGCTGGTTCCTCTCTCTTTCTCCAGATCCACAATAAGACTCTCCACTAGCACAGCTATAGAGTTGAGATCTCAACTGAGTGTCCAATCCAAGACCTCCAGCACCTTCCATGTCCAACCAGTGCTTCTTGTCCATGCCCAAGTAGCTGACACACACTCTTGTAGATTTGATTCACACACACACACACACACACACACACACACACACACACACACACACACACACACACACACACACACACACACACACCTGGGAATGGCTGGCACAGGTTCACTAGCTATTCCCCCTTCTGCCTAGACTATAAGGTAGTTATGACTGACACCCGACACTGAGTGAAATTAATATTAATACAAATGGTAGCTTGACCAAGAGCAAGGCTATTAGGAGTGGCCCACACAGTGTCACCAAATAAATATGCAAGTACTCTCAAAACTTAAATATCTCTACAAAGATCCACCACAATGTAAGGTTTAAATATATTTGATAATTAATAATAAAAGAACAAGGAAATGCTAAGTATATATTCACAATGACATCAGAGTTTAAATAATAGGAAATGTTTAAAACAACATTGAAGGACAGGCTCAGACAAATAAAGAAAGAACAATGGGGGAATTTAATAAAGCCTACACAGTATTTTCTGCTGTGTAGACATTGTGGCATGCTGCTTACATGAAAGTAAGCACCCGTGTGATCCAGTAAATACTGCTGAGCAGCACTCATGGGCACACCGACATGGGAAGTTCCATGGCATGCAAATCACCTCACAAAGAGGTGAATCTCATGCAAATGAGGCAAGTAGAGCATTCAGCAAGCATATAGGCATCCCTGCAGACCCAGTGTTGGTGTCTGTAGTGTACACGGAAAAATGTACAGGATTTCAAACAGACAACAGGGGCTGTAAAATGCAGGTAGATAGACAGAAATGGCATAGCACATGTAGATATAAGCAAAACTATCCACCATGTGTCCAAAATCGTAAGGGACACAAGTTAAAATAATTTTATTTTTTTTAATGATCTGGTCATATTTGCAGTGTGCAAACATGCTTTTATGAAAAAAAAGTAGAAAAACCACAGTTAATAATAATATGTGACAGAAATGTATTATAGGACCTGTGTAGAGTATCTACAATGGTAGAATGGTGCTGTTGCTAACTAGGTAGGGCCTGGAACTGTGTAGTTTCCTGGTTGTGTGCACGGATCCCTATGCAAATGAGATGGGGTTACTGAATAGCACAAAACTGTATCCATCTCCTCATATCCCTTCCATGTAGGCATAGAACCATGTCAATGTCCACCAAACAGGTAGTTGACATCAGGAGGGGGTGTGTCTGAGGACTTGTAAGCTCATTGTAGCTCAGCTGCACTTGTTTGCATGACACACCGCTGTGCTCAGCAATGGGATGTATGCATTGATTGCTAAGCTTTATTTACCTTCAAGATGAGCCACCGTGCTGAGCATGACCTTTCAGGGGGATATGTAGAGTGACTGCTAAGCTTTGTTTACTTTCAAGGCTGTTGTTTCTGCTTGTTTGCACTGCTCGCTGCATTGCTGAGAGTATCTAAAAAGCAATGATGTAGTAATTAGTTGTGACACTTGTTTAACTTAAACTAGGGCCAGTAAACAATGTTAATGATATACTAGACAGGTGCAATGCACCATAGATAGCTAATCACACAGACAGCACCTACAGTAGAGCACTATGAAGTATGCATACACTCAAGATTCTGATTTTTCCCCCATACTCTGCACTTGGGAATTTTAACTTAAAGAATGTTAGGGGCTGCTGCAGCTCTGCTACATCTGTATGTGCTAGATGTTAAGGTCAGTGCTGCTGCTGACAGTAGGCCTAGACTGAGATGGAGAAGAGTGTTCAGGCCCAGGGTAACCTTCCAGGAGCTACATGAGCTGGAGATTGTAGAGCACTACAGGGTGGACAGGGACATATTATAGGAACTCACTGAACTCTACCACCCTCAAATCACACCCAGAGCCAACAGAGGGGACCACATCCCAGTGGAAACAAAGGTATTTGTAGCCCTTAGAATACTAGCCACAGGCACTTTCCAAAGACCAACTGGGGATATGATGGGGGTCTCACAGGCATCAGCATCCAGGGTACTCCACCATGCCATGCTACCATATGCCAGTGAGCACATTTATTTTACCCTCACCCTTGAGGCGACAGCCAGCAATATGCAAAACTTCTACCATGTAGCACACTACATTAAGGTACTGGGTAGCATAGATTGCACTCATGTACATATCAAGGCACCACCCAGTGAGCAGTGTAGAATCTGTATCAACCACAAGGGGTACCACTCCATCAATTGCCAAGTCATGTGCAATGCCCAGGGTGTTATCATGAATGTGTCTGCTGGCAGCCCTGGCAGTTATCATGATTCCCATATCTGGCATGCATCACATCTGTACCAGATGTTTACTACGGGGCATCCCACATGGACATTTACTGAGGCATGCTGGCTATGCCCTAGAACAATGGATAATGACACCCATCAGAAAAGCACACACACCCATGGAAGAATGTCATAATGAGGCACATGGACATACTAGGAACATCACAGAGCATGTGTTTGGGCTGCTGAAGTCACGGTTCCAGTGCCTAGATATATCTGGTGGAGCCTTGCAAAACTCTACAGCCACATGGACACAGATATTCACAGTATGTGCCATGATACACAATATGATCCTGCGGAAGCAGCTGCAATAGGATCAGCAAAGGGAAGGGATACACAGCCCCCAACAATGCTTAGGTCACCACAGCCACAGTCACAGGGGGACTCAGAGGAGGAGCCCCCTGATGATGTCCCCTATAGGCAGATGTAGGCATGCCCAGCATGCCCTGACATTGGCTAAGAGACAATGCACATTCACAACCTAGGGCCCTAGGGACTGACTCCTTACTCCTACTCACATACATATAGTAAACGTGCTGATGTCTGGCAACCCACACAACCTGTACCTTTCCATGTATTGGTTGCATATGGCTTGCATCACACACAGAGTCAACCCTGAACTACAGGTCTCTCAACTGCTGCACTCACAAGATAAGTCTCTAAGCTACATACTAATTGTAAGGATTAGTATAATATATATATGTTTTTAATTTCTCCAAATCTTTTGGGTTTCTAATACTATGATGGGAATGGACCCCATTCTAGTACGATTAAATTTCTATTGTTTCAATCTTTGAAGTCAGCCAAAGGTGCTCTTCACAGACTTACAATGTGCCCAGTAATGACTCCTTCTCCAATTCATATGGGGTTACATGGATTGGTAGCATAGCTAAATATGACTAGATTCTTGTTTATAAGATCCGTTGCTCCAACTACTATTGGAACTGTCTGGCTATCTTTCTTCCACAATGCTCTCATTTCTGCCTGCAGATATTGATATTTTATGACTTTGTGTCTCTCTGTATGCAAGACACTGTAGTCACTAGGTGTAGCAATTTCAATATTCAGTGCTACTTTTGTCTTCTTTTCTTGGACCACTATATCCAGTTTTCTAGCTTCTATCTTTTGAACTGTCG
The DNA here is from genome assembly GCF_019279795.1 of Protopterus annectens. Taxonomy (NCBI): domain Eukaryota; kingdom Metazoa; phylum Chordata; order Ceratodontiformes; family Protopteridae; genus Protopterus; species Protopterus annectens. The sequence goes on from NC_056735.1 coordinate 101,621,511, forward strand.
GTTAAGGGTGATGCCATGTGATATAAACATCATCATTTTCTATGATGCTTTGTGGCTCATGTTTCCAGTGTTTTTTCAGCCACTTCAGTACCATAATGTTTGCACAATCCCCAGTGTAACAGTCTTTCCACATTATTATGCCTTTCAGTACACAATCCTTCTGTCATTAGTATGTCACAACCAGCAACAAGGTGTGTGACTGTTCCCAATTTGGTTTTACAAAACCTACATTTGTCTGTTTCTTCCACATGTTCAATGGACTTTGTAAACCACAGTGTACATAGCCCACTATCTTGGGCTGTCAATATTAACTTTTTATCTCTTGGTTTGAATTTGCCTCTCCTTAACCATTTTTGTGTTCATTCAACATGAGGTTCTTCCAGAAGTTTTCTATACTTGCAACTATATTTATTTATTTTCCACATTTCTTGCCTTCTCATCTGGTCTTTTACCTTGTATTCTTTCTTTGCTTTTTTGGCACATTCAGTTGCTGCCTGATTTTTACCTACTTCTGGTCTGATTTCCATTCTGCTTGACATCGATATGCTTCTGCTAAATTAAGCAGAGAAGTCATCTTAGACTTATTGTCCTCACGTTTCAAAACTTTCACTGCATTTGGGTCTTGTGAGGTCAGCAGATATGTGTGGAGTCCCAGGATTGCAGATCTCTACATGTAATCAGTTTCAAGGAGGCCCATCCCTCCTTCAGAGCAGGGAATATATGATCTTGGTATCCACTGATTTTTATAAATCATTTGGTGAGCATGAAGCATCCTTCTTGTTTTCCTATATAATCTATTCAACATGTTTTGGGGTCAGTGAATCACTCCAAAACTGTAGGTTAGGACAGGAAGACGAAACTGGTTTATAGCTTGGATTTTTTCCTAGATGTCAATGCTGTTTTCAAAATTAATTTAAGTTTTCTAAAGTATTCCTTACTAAGTTTTATTAGCATTTGCTCATGTTTTAGTGTTGATCCTTCATCAATTCCCAAATATTTCTACACCCCCTCTTGCTCAAGTTCTTTTATATCACATTCTTGTCCCAAACTGATGTTTTCCTGGTGCTGCAGTTTTCCTGCTTTAAAAGGTTGCTTTTGCACATTTATCAAGACCAAATGACATTCTTATATCATCTGAAAAAGTTTGACAACCTACAGCTGTGCTTTCAGTTCCTCGTCTGATGAGCTATACAGTTTTAAATCACTGACTGAAAGAAGATGAGAAGTCTTTACACTTTGATGTTTTTTAGGAGCCAAACTGTAGCCATGGCCTAAGTTGTTAAGTAAACAGCTTAATGGCAAGGCAGAAGAGCAGAAGTGACAGTGTCACCCTGAAATATCCCCCTTTAAATGTTTATCCTTGGGATAATAATTTGTCCTTTATCATGGCTTAATTGCAAAGTGGTCTGCCACTGTTTCATGGTTACTATAATGTAGTCGATCAGTGTATAGTGTATCTTATATATTTTTAAGCACTCTTTTATCCATAAATGTGGGGTTACTATCAAATGCTTTTTTTTATAGTCAGTCCATGCCATACTTAAATTCTTCCCCTTTTTACAGTTCTCCAGTATGACTTTATTTAACAACAAATGATCCTTTGTTCCATATGACTTTCTTTCATTGCACTTTTGCTATACTGCCATAATTGAGTTTTCTTCTAAATGACTATAAACTCTGTCAGCATCAATTCAAAAATAGAATTTACAAACATATTTATGCTATATCAAAGAACAAAAGTGATAATGCTCTAGCAAAGCATATTGATTCTAAAAATGACCATTCTTTTCAGTTTGTAGCTATAGACCAATTGACATACGATATTGGGGGGGGGCTACATCACTGACATTAGAATGTCGCGAATTAGAATGGCAACTGTTATTGAATGCTTTTTTTCATCCAGGGCTTAATGACAACTGTAACATAGTTTGTATACTCAAACTAAAGAGTTATCATAGACAGGGTCATTAATTTAACTAGTCTCAGCGGTGCTTTCAAAAAAAGTAGTTACTTATTAACATCAGCGAACTAATACAGTGTGTATTTTGTACACATTTGAGTTTTTCAACATATTTAGTATTGATTTTAGTTGGTAATGAATAGCCAATATTGTAAACAGTACATTTAATATGTTAGTTGACCATTACTTTGTTAATAGTTATGTCTGTGTTGCTTTAAATGAGATTCCCATTCTTCGCTACTTAATTACAGTAAAGCTAAGCGGATTGGTTAATACAATTTTGGTAAGTTAAGCTGACTTTTTAAAAATGGTTTTAACTTGAAAGTTTTTAAATTTCTGATGAAGTTGCTTATGTGTTGAGACAAAAACGTTGTTTGTTTTAAATAAACTTTCTGAACGTTAAGTATACGTGGTTCTTGGATTTCAGACTGTCAGTTGCAGTGTTCTCCCTTGCTTGTTAAATATGGTGTTTGTTTCCATTCATCTTGGTTTTGTTTGTTATGGCTTCAGGAGGACCGGACAGCCCGCCTAGTCCGAATCTATTTGGTTCTACTCAGCAATCGACTACAGTCGATTTGGGGATTATAATGAACTCTTTATCCCAACGCATGGATAATATTGTGAGCAGGCTTGATATTCTAGATAAACAGAACAGTAACGCAGCACAGATTTGTAACGCGCGTCCGCGTTATAATGTGAGTGAGTCTAATGGGTCAACTGTACTAAGAGTTCACAACACTAATGATGAACAGGCCGGTCCTAGTAACATTTCTGGCTCTTTACCTCCAGGACAGGAGTCCTGCCAAGACACTAAAAAGCAAGTAGCAGAAAACCACCCTAGCGGCACAGGGCTTATTGGCGCTCCTCCACTCATGGAGTGGGTCAACAACATAGGTAAACTGGCTTCAGGATTCACTCCAGATACGGAACGACCAGCTAGTGATGCTCTACCTTTATTAGTGAGTACTTCAACTATCACTGAAAAGTTAAAGTTTTTGGACTTTAAATTATTAAAATTGAAAAAATTACAATTAGAGATGGTATACTTTAAACAGTGCTTAACTGAGAAACTGGTACCTAAAGGTTTACGATGTCACCAGTTTCCAACAGGTTTAATACCAGATTCAGATTTCCATAAAGAGCTGTTGCATTTATTTGATATGTCAGGGTTTTTACTTATGGAACTTATGATAAAGCACTATACAATAGAAATTGAGGACTTATCGACTGAAGTCAACAACTTGGGCAAAGACATTAAAACTGATGCCGACTTTTTTAGGTATAAATATGACTATGGGAGGGTTTTTACCAGTATAGATGAACTTCTTGGAAAACTTAAAACTAACAAATTCAAGAAGTTGAACCGCGACCGTTTAGCGTACTCAAATGGTTCTGCATACCCTAGACCACAACAAACCCAAGTCTGGCTAAATAAAAAGTCAATAACTCCTCCTAACAATTCGAATGTTACTACAGGTCCTAAACCATCGTATGACTTTAACACAAATATGGACATTGACAATAGTCAGTTCAATGAACCTTTGAGGTGCAGTGAAAGACTGCGGTCACATAACAGTAACAATAATAATGTTAATAATCATTCACAAATGCCAGTTCAACCTTTGAACAACACTCAAAGTTCATAGGTTCATAGATTAGTACTAGGCTAACTGCCCTTGCGAGCCATTTTAAGCCTAGCCAATTATCCCCCTGTGAGATTCAAACCCTGTACCTTGTGTTTGTAAGGCAAACACCTTGACCAGGTTTTTCACCAAGAAGGGAACTTCAAGCACACTTCAAATCTATGGCGTCCTCGGAATCAGAGGAACAAAGGTTGGAACAACAGGAAGAAGTGTTAACTGTCTTTATGGAACAGGACATATCACCAAAACTGGTTATACTAAAAAACTCTAGCGGTGAGTTTAACATTTATAACTTTTCATCTGTCACCATTGATCCAGTTTTGATTGACCTGTTGGCTAAGGGCAATACCCTTGTCCCTAGCAAAAACATTAATATTGCTTGAACCTTAATAGAACTGAAGTGTTTTGTAAGGAAATTAAATCTTTCCTTTCTGCTTGGAAATAATGTATTGCCTAATACTAATTTTAAACCTTTGAGTACTTTTAACCCTCTCTTACATCCATTGCTTCACTTGTTTGAAAATATCAGTGAACTAGACATTAGACATATTTCAGTGAATCGTAAACACAGTAACAATTCTGGTTCTAACAATGTGAGTTTGGAACAAATGCAAGCATTAGACTTGTTAAGATCTTCACTGGTACGTTGCATAAAACCAGATAAGGGAGGGGGATTAGTCCTTTTTGATATTAATGACTACAATAAAAGAATGGAACCGGTACTTGATGGCCCGGCATATACGAACGTTTCACTTAATGAATACAATATAGCTTTGTCCAGAGTTAAAAACTATTTTAGGGATTTATTTATTGAAACCAGAATTGACATTGATACTTTCAACTATATTAATAAACCCTTTCCCAAACTACCAATTATGTTTGGGATTCCAAAAATTCACAAAGACATGTTAGATCCACCGATGAGACCTCTAATCGATGGTAGAGCCTCATTAACCTATCCATGTGCTAAAGTGGTTGACGCCATTCTTCAAAAATATTTGAAACAAATTCTACAAGTCTGTAAAGACTCATGGTCATTTCTGGACAGTATTAACAGACCAACTATTGGTCAAGACTTCAACTTTTTGACCATAGATGTGGTTGACCTTTACACTTCCATTCCACATATGGAAGCAGTTGAATGGACAGCCTTAATGATGAAGGAGAAAAATGCTCCAAGTAAGGACATTGAACTAGTTTCTGAACTAATTGACATTATTTTGACCAATAATTATTTCATCTTTAATGGCCAATATTATTTACAGAAGCACGGTGGAGCAATGGGCTCACCATGTGGTGCGAGTTTAGCAAACATGTTCGTAGCTTACTGGGAAAACCAGTTTATTTTTGACCAACCAGATAGGGTAAATTTATTAGTATACTATACGAGATTTTTGGATGATATATTTATCACCTTTAAAGGTGACCAAATAGCAGCTGACCATTTTGCTGATTATTTAAACACTACTACTTCATTTTTCCAATTTACATATAAATTTGACACTACCAGTATTGATTACTTGCATGTCAAATTAACTAAAGGTCTTGGACATAATTATTTGAGTTCAACTATTTACAGAAAACCCACTTATTGTAATTCTTTCTTACATTTTTCTAGTGCACATCCTTTTAAACAGAAACGCTCTATTATTAAGGGACAACTAGTTAGAGCAGCGAGAATGTGCTCTTTAGAAGATGACTTTTTGAGTGAATGTGAGAAATTAATGAACATGTTTGCAAATAGAGGTTACCCTGACCAACAAATACAGGAATTAGTAGTAGAAGTTAAAAACAAACAGATGCTAGATATTTTTTACCCTATCTTACACGTTAAGAGTTTTTGTAATACTAACTATGCAGGTACTGATGACAATTTTCATTCTACAAGTACTTTAAATTTAACTTTTTGTAACAGTGGTCACACATGTCCAGTAAATTCAGGAGCCATTACTCACTCCTATAAGTCCAGTTTTATTTCTACTTTTAACAAAGATAGTGAACAAGTCAAATTCATTCTTCAAAAGAATTGGTACTTATTACTTAAGGACAACTTGCTTATGGATAGGATAGGTTCTAATTTAACAACTATTTACAAGAGGGGAGCTAATTTGAAGAACCTCCTTGAAACTAAAAAAACTAAGAACTAACAATAGGATTAGGGGGTGTTTCCAATGTGGTTCTTGTAAGATGTGTAAAAATGTGAAAACAAGTGGTTCATTTGAGATAGCAGGTAAAAAATATGAGATAAAACACAAGCTTGACTGTAACTCTAAAGGTATTATATATCTGGCAGACTGTAAAAATTGATGTGCATTTTATGTTGGAAAAACAGATCGTAAATTCAAAGATAGAATTTACGAACATATTTATGCTATATCAAAGAACAAAAGTGATAATGCTCTGGCAAAGCATATTGATTCTAAAAATGACCATTCTTTTCAGTCTGTGGCTATAGACCAATTGACATACGATATTGGGGGGGGGCCTACATCACTGACATTAGAATGTCACAAATTAGAATGGCAACTGTTATTGAATGCTTTCTTTCATCCAGGGCTTAATGACAACTGTAACATAGTTTGTATACTCAAACTAAAGAGTTATCTTAGACAGGGTCATTAGTTTATTTAACTAGTCTCCGTGGTGTTTTCAAAAAAACTTAGTTACTTATTAACATCAGCGAACTAATACATTGTGTATTTTGTACACATTTGAGTTTTTCAACATATTTAGTATTGATTTTAGTTGGTAATGAATAGCCAATATTGTAAACAGTACATTAAATATGTTAGTTGACCATTACTTTGTTAATAGTTTTGTCTGTGTTGCTTTAAATGAGATTCCCATTCTTCGCTACTTAATTACAGTAGAACTAAGCGGATTGGTTAATACAATTTTGGTAAGTTAAGCGGACTTTTTAAAAATGGTTTTAACTTAAACGTTTTTTAATTTCTGATGAAGTTGCTTATGTGTTGCGACAAAAACGTTTGTTTTAAATAAACTTTCTGAACGTTAAGTATACGTGGCTCTTGGATTTCGGACTGGCAGTTGCAGTGTTCTCCCTTGCTTGTTAAATACGGTGTTTGCTTCCATTCATCTTACTTTTGCTATACTGCCATAATTGGGTTTTCTTCTAAATGACTATAAACTCTTGTCAGCATCAATTACTGTGAATGGTTTGTACGTCATCGGGAGAAAAGTTATTGGTCTATAATTTTTAGGGTAGGTTGCAGGTTCACTTTTAAGAAGGAACATTGTTTGGTAACCAGGTTGGTGTCTGTTTGGGGTGTGCATATAAATAGTTCTTACTCATGGCTAAACCTCATGCAAAGATGTTAAAACATTTAACCAAAAGTTAGGTACTGCATCTAGGCCTGGGTTTTTCCAATTAGAGGTTTTTCTAAACTTTGCTTCAATCTCTCTGGCTGTTATTTCATCCCATTTTCATATCCTATACCTTAAAACTTCTTATTCTTTCTTTTACTTCTTCTATCCATTCAGCATCTTTGTTATGTTCCACAGAATCTTCATAGATACTTCTCCAAAATGTATCTACTTCATCTTTTTTTGGCGGTCTTTCAATTCCTTTTACCTTATTTCCCAGTTCTCTACAAAAGGTTTTTGGGTCATCAATAAATTGCTTATTTTGTACTTTTCCTTTATATTTATCTGTGCATCTTCATGTTTTTCCACTTCTGCTGACAATTTTAGTTTGTTATTTGTTATAGTGCATGACAGATCCTGGTCTGTTCTAATACTGCGCATTGCTTTTATCACATCTATCTTTCTTAGTATTTTTGTTGATCTGTTCCCTCTTCTATATTCTTCTAACAGTGACACTTTTTGTCTTAATTGCTTTATAGTTTTCTCTATTTGATATTTCCATGCTGGTATTCAGTTTCTCCCCTTCCTTTGCCTCAGAACCCTGAGTTATTAGTTATTAATTTAGCAGCACAATAATATATCCTGTTTACTTCTTTTATATCACATGGATCTCTATGGACAGTCCTAATTACTGTGTTCATTTGTTTTACCAGACTTCTGACATTTTAGGTTTTATTGGCCTTCTGCAGTCTATTTATCTTATTGATCGTAATATATCTATCCATGTCTATTAAATCAAGCAACTCTTCTCTTAGCTCATTTTCTTCCATACTGAGGGCACATCCGTTGTTTTCTATTTCCTGCGGGCAGTGTATAGAAAGTTCTGTAGCATCTTCCTGTGACACCTTCTCTTCACTTTCATCTTGTGCCATCTATTGCTCTGTCATATGGAAAATCATTGGAATATCACTCCTCAACATTGACTACATCAAAGTTTCTACAGTTTACTGTTCATTTTCTTGCTGTCTAACTTCAAATGAATGTTTATACAGCTTTCCTGTGGAAGGGTCCAAAATATCTTGATATGGCACCTGACCAATTGCTTCCTGTTCCACTGGTTTCCCCTTCATTTGGATATCCATTGCTCTATCCTGTTGTAGTGTTTTCTGCATTTGATTTTCTACACTTGACACTTACAGGGTCATCTACCCTAGAGTACCTTGCTCCCCATTGGCCCTTTTTTTCAATTATAAAGGAATTGCCAATACTATTCTAGCATGTCCAAAGGTCAGTTGTCAATCTCCTCTCTGGTCCAGCTGGTGAATCTGGGAATCTTGAGGCAATGTTACAACTGCCTCATGTACACAGACAACCCTCTCCTCCTCCCAACAAATTCCAACACATGTGAGAGATGCAACCATATAGCCAAACTGGAGGCTAAGCTCTCTCAACTCAGTACTGGCGTAACCAGTCAGGAGGAGAAGGAAACCACACTCACTACAATTCCAGTCTCACATAGACCTACCACAACAGCAAAACAAACACATAAACACACAAAAACATACTCGGAGGCTCTAAATAAAAATATGACTAAGCAGCAGAGACCTCCAAAGCAGACACCCAAGCAACAGCTACCCCAGAACAAAACACGTGCAACACATAGCTCACAAAGCCAGTGTGCCAAACAGTTACAGCCCTTAAGGCTAAACAACACACCTGATACACTTGTAATAGGTGACTCTATCGTCAGGCACACTGACGTCCTGCTCACCAGGCTGAACAAGGAGAAGGTCACAGTGAGCTGCCTGTCAGGCGCTAGGATCCGCCACATAACACAAGCACTCAGGTCACTCCAAGGCAAGTACAAATATGACTCAGTCATTGTCCATGCTGGTGTGAATGACCTGAGACATACCTCCCTGGACTACATGAAGAGAGACATAGAGGAGCTCTCTGAGCATGTAGCCCAGGCCGGTATGACCCTGACCTTGAGTAGCATCTTATCCTCACCAAGAATGATGCCACAATATGAAGACAAGATGATCAATTTCAACAATTGGCTTAAGTATTGGTGTCATTCAAAGGGGATCCAATGCCTGTCAGCCTGGGATGACATGCTCGACAAGCCACGATGCTTCGCTAGGGACGGCTTGCACCTGTCACCCCTGGGCTTTCGGATATTGGCAAAGGCTCTTGCTATCCCCATAGTGCCTTTTTTAGGCAAGGCTCAAAAGACAAACAAACCTCCACAGGCATCACAAGGGATAAGAAACTTAGAGTAATGCTACTCAATGCCAGAAGTCTAAACCTCGAGATGCACATACTCTAAACTCTCCTTAGCATGGAGAACATCAATATCTGTGCAGTAACAGGAACCTGGTTCAAGGCTCCTGAGAGCACCCCAGCACTACCAGGTTATACCTCATACCATGCTTTTCAGCCCCAAAACTTGGACCGAACCACAAAAGGAGGGGGGTATCAATATTCGTCAAAGATACCCACACCTCCAGGTTGGTGGCACAGCACAAAGCATCAGAGACTATCCATGTGCAACTAACAGTGGGTAAAACTGCCTTACAGTTTATAGCCTGCTACAGACCACCCTCCCAAACCCAGGAACCCCACTCAGCCTTCCTGAGAACACTGGAAAATATGAAGGTCTCTCCAAACACCATTATATTGGGAGACTTCAACTACCCAAACATAGACTGGGAGCATTACTCTAGCTCCAACACCCTAGCCCAAAGGTTCCTAGAATTTATAAACTCAAATGCTATGGAACAACTTCTTACCACTCCCACAAGAGGGGAAAACATACTGGACCTGATCATCACCAACATAGGGACTCTATGCTCCAGACCAGAAGTGTATCCCTCACTGATAAGATCAGACCATAAACTAATCTCACTGGATATTCACATCCTGACCCCACCGCCTGCCCAGAAAACCACAGTGAAAAACTTCTCTGAAGCAAATTTCACACTCCTCAAAACCAAGGTGGAATCCTTCAAAGCCCCCAGGCTTGTGAAAAATATGGCCCAGACTGCAGAATCCTTTATAAACGCATTCTATGAACACCTTCAGGAATGTATGGATCATGCAATCCCAAATAAAACCAAGACCCAATCCTCCAAAGGCAGACGTCCTGTCTGGTGGACCCCAGCCATAAACAAACTATACAATAGAAGGAGGAAGCTACTACATGATAGAGCAAAATCCCAAAAAGGGAAGGCATCTCTGATCAGTATTAGCAAAAAATGTGGGCACTCATAAAATCGTCTAAGGCCAGCTTCGAGAGAAAAATTGCACAGGACACTAAGGATAATCACAAGGCTTTCATTAGTTATGTTAGGAACCTGGGTGGGAATTCCCAGATATGCTCAGAGTTAGTCCAAAATGACAAAAAATACACCAAACCCACAGGCATTGCCAACATCCTAGCTGACAGGTTCAGCACAAACTTCTCCCCCCACCAAAAGGGCAAATATCTATCCCAGCAGAGTGCTGCCCCCCTGACATCTCAGATGCTCAGGTAAGAGCTGCCCTCTCCAAAGCAAAAAACACAGCATCAATGGGACCAGACGGTGTCCTGGGCTGCATCCTACATGAACTCCAAGAAGAGCTAAACCCAAACATAAAACTACTGTTCAATCTCAGCCTTACTACAGGATATGTACCCAAAGAGTGGCGTACAGCAACAGTGGTCCCTCTCCACAAAGGTGGTGCCTCAACATATCCTGGAAACTATCGCCCCATAAGCCTGACTAGCTTGGTCTGCAAAGCTATGGAAAGGATCATGATGGACCTCATAAATAAAGATATTGGGGACCTACAGACACTGGATCCTACCAAGTTCGGCTTTGTTAAGGGCAGATCCTCCCTCTTAAACCTGGTCGATTTCTTTGAAACAGTCACCAAGGCCATTGACGAGGGGAAGGTGGTCCACACAGCCTACCTGGACCTCGCAAAAGCCTTCGATACAATACCCCACTCGGGCATTATAGATAAGCTCACCAGCTTAAATATAAACCCCTATGTCACTAGATGGGTTGCAAACTGGCTCAAGGACAGAACTCACGTGGTTAGAATTGCTGGAGCCATGTCAGACTCCAAACAAGTTACAATTGGCATCCCACAAGGCTCAGTCCTGGGACCTCTCTTTTTCGGTATATATTTCTCGGAGGTACAGGCCAACACGGAAGGACTGTGGCTGACCAAGTTCGCAGATGACTGCAAACTGGGCGTCATAATTGACTCTCCAGCCAACACAAGCATCCGCCAAAAGGGCCTCATAGAAACAGACAACTGGTGCCAGAGCCATGGCCTCAAGCTAAATGCTAAAAAGTGTATAGTTATCCCCTTTGGCAAAAACAAAGTGCCCACAAATTACCACATAGGTGGTAATCCATTAAGTACGGAAGAAGTAATTAGGGACCTGGGGACCCAAGTTGATAGCAATCTCTCATTTGACAACCACGTGGCCAAAGTGGTTAGAAAAACATTTTATATAGCCCACCTAATCATGAAGGGATTCACATCTAGATCAGGGGACGTCATCGTGCCTCTTTACTCATCCGTCATCAGGCCCATAATTGAGTACAATGCCCTTTTTGGGATGTACCTTACCAGACACCTGCAGCAACTGGAAAGACCCCAAAAGTACCTCACCAACAGGATCAAAGGGCTCAAACAGATGCCATATGCTGCCCGGTTAAAGAAACTCCAGCTCTACTCAGTGGCATACCGCCTGCTCAGAGGCGATCTGTGCCTGATGTATAAAGCCATGTCCAACCCGGAATTAATGGACATGCTGCACCTCAGAAAATCCAAATCCCATCAAGCTACACACTCGAGAGACTTGAACCTCAGCACTGAAATAAATAGGACATGCTGGAGGGACAGATTCATAACCCAGAGGCTCCCTTCACTCTGGAATAAAATCCCAGTCCAGGTTAGGCAGAGTCCCTCATTGACTCTCTTCAAGAGGAATCTTGATGAGTGGATGGGAGATCGTAGGTTTACCCCGGGTATCACTTCTGTGTCACTGTTAGACAGAGGCACAGTATACTAACCTTGAAAAAGGGCATAGCAAAATTAATTTAAAATGGGTGGCGAAAGCCAAACATATTCTGGCTAGGCTTATAAATGCCCTAGGGCAGATAGCCTAGTATGAACCTATGAACCTATGAACCTACACTGAATCCTTAACCTCAGTTTCTATTTCTTTCTTATTTTTTTGTACTGTCAAATTTTCCATGTCTGGATTCCTTTGCCTGTATTTCTCTACAAATATCTTTGGTGCTGCTCTTTTTGTTTTGGTTAGTTTTGCTTTCTCCTTTGTATAAATATCACACCATATTAAATCTCTTTTCCTTTCCCGTGTCCATATTTCTTCCTCACATCTCCTGATCTTCTTGCTTTTCCTTATTCTTGGGACTCACTCCATCCTGCTGTGATGTAACTTGTGTTAGACCTTCTGCATCAAATCCTTCACTTCACAGGCCCTCCATACCTTCAACTTTTATTTTTTAACTTCTACTTTACTAATCTTCTTTTCTATGTTCCATCTTTGTGATATTTTGTATTGTAAAATTTCCATTTCCGGATGCCTTTGCCTATATTTCACTTTGAAAATCTTTGGGCCTGCCTTCTTTATATTGATTAATTTGACTTTTTCCTTTGAATAAATATTCCATTATATCAAATCTCTCTTTCTTTTCTATATCCGTATTTCTTTTTTATATTATTCAAATATTTATAGTTTTTTTTGTTTTTCTTTACAAACTTCCTCAGAGACTTCTTTTTCCAAACAGATCAAAGTTTATTGATTTATATACTGTTTTTTCACAAATCTGTTGTATTAATGAATGCAAATTTTAATTTGAAGCTTCTGACAGTTGTTTTTGTGCAAGTATTTTTCTTTCCTCTAATTTCTCTCTTAATTGTTTTGTATATGTTGTATCTGGAAATTCTGGGCTTTTTGCATAATAGTAACAATTCATTATTTCTTTCTTATCCTCAATAGTCAACTCTATCATCTTTATGGTTCTTCTTTAGCCTATCAGTTTTTATGATTTTTGTGGACTGCTACTTCCTTCTACAATGGGGGGGGGCATCCTCCCCCTAGGCCTGGCCTGGCCAGGCCCCATTTTAGGAATGTTTCTGTATTTTGAGGATTCTCGCACTGTCATTTTTTCCAATCCTGGCACCAGTGCGCATATCAGGATTGGGCACATTTTTTTTATCCTGGGTCTTGTGCACCCAGTTCTTTTTTTTAATTTTTGACCTACTTCTGTCCATGATATATGCTATATAAATACAGTGTATATATCATATCAGTGTCATCTTGGTGAAATTTTGTGAAAACAGGGTCCATCTCGTGAAGGTACCCACCAAGACTTAAGGATGAATTCAATTTCAGACCTACTTCTCTGCTTTGCTTACTGACTTTTCATCTCTCCATTTGGACCCCTTGCCTAGTGGGACTGTCAGTACTAATAAAGTGACTCCAGCCCACATATATCATATGTATGGATCTGCTGATGTTATGCAAAGAAATATAGTTGGCTAATTTGACAGATGTAACATCCACATGGGATTACAGATACCCAGTCCATTACTATGTGTTCCTTAATAGTCACTAGGCCTCATGGCTGGAATATTCACTATATCAGTCCAGGGAGATGTTAAACAGTGGGCTCACATTATATTTGGACTGCTGTGTCTCCCAGCAGATCATGTGCTCTTGTTCCCCCACCTCCAACACAGCAGTGTACCCATACAGCTGCTTTAACAGAAAATCACCTAAGGTATATCAGTGGACCAGGATGTCTCAGAGCTGTAACATAGCTATTCACATACATTGTATGTCTCTCCTCACGCAGGATAACAATGTACATATGTATGCTGTTGATTGTGTGATGAATGACTCCTCTCTGTCTGATGACCCGAGTGGCTCAGTGGACTAGGAAACAAGGAGGGTGATGGTGTTGATGGTTATAATCTGGAATCACTCACGTCTTTTGCTTGGTAGGTAGTACTATGTTGGTGTTTTCACAGACTGTCATACCTCTTACTGCAAGAAATCTGGACAAAGCCAATAAGACTCAGTGGCAAAGGTCCAAACATAAAGACAGATTTCAAATACTGTCCCCATAAACCTAGAAAGTCACTGGCAGTAAAGGTGTTGCATTAGTGCATATGTTATGAAGGATATAACATCTGAAACACAAATGTCTGTCTGTAAATAGCATAATGTAGTGATGCCGATATTCAATTCTTCACCAGAAGACTACAAATGTATGAGGAACAGACCAAACATATGAGGCAAAACAGTGGACATTCTGTGGAAATCAGGGCAGTTGAGAGGTATGCAAACTGGCAGTTAACATTACTTACCACAGTCACAGATTAAGTACAGCACACAGCTGAGGAATGCTGTGGACTGTTTGAGGGAAGTACAGTACTGCAGAAACAGGGGCAGATGATAATGTCTGTAACATACAAAATCCCGGACTGGAGTACAGGTAGGTGTGGACTAGAATCACCTTATTAGTACTGACAGTCCCACTGGGCATGCCAATACACAGGTTAAATGAGAGCAATCCTGTTGCCCCTTCATCAAAATGACCTGTTATGCATTAATGTCTATACATACAGATATACATATACATATCCATCTGTCACTATCTCTCTCTCACATGCATAGTATATCTATCACTATGTAGTGTCAAATAGACATATACCAAGATATATAACTATATATATTAAAATGATATATAGACTCCCCCATATATGTACATAACACATATACATATTATACACACACACAGCCACATTTATATATACATATCCCTGTTAAATACAGAAATACGTGTGTGGATATCCGTATTGGGGTGGAGGATGGCATAATGGTTAAGTTGTTTGCCTTACAGACACAAGGTGCAGGGTTTGAGTCTCACATGGGGTAACTGGCTAGGCTTAAAAAATGGCCCACAAGGGTAGGTAGCCTAGTACTAATCTATGAACCTATGAACCTATTGTCTGACATATACCCTAATAACGGTGAGTAAATCTCCACTATCACACAGCCATACTGTTGCACAAAAGATCCATACTAAGGGTGCAACAGTACAAATTCCACTTACCACAGACCCCTGTGCCTGCTGGATGTCACCACAAAAACAGACACAGGTGAGCAGGTGCTGTAATGTATAATGTTGTCAATAGATGCATAGACAGGGCAGCTTGTCCCTGGCCACAAGTATGCTTATGTAACTGCAAGCAGCCACATATGGCCATACTGATAACTGTATACACACAGCTAGGATAACTACAGGTATCCCACTGGTAGGATACTAGATGCAGATAACAATATGAAGCAATATCACACTGCAGCCTACAGATGCTGGTCAACACAGGCCTAGTTTGTGTAATGCACAAGTACTTTGCCTGCAATCATACATACAACACACAATGTGTGGCGCATGTGATACGTACTGCAGTGTATCTTCCTGCAAATGAATGGACATGCCATCATGGGTTATTCACCTGCAATGGTTATGCACTTTTTGGCCCTGTAACCTGCTGCTGGCTTCCACACTGACCTCTTCTATAAGGCCTAATGATATCAGGTCTCTTTAAGACTACTGGTTAGCAGTGAAATATCAGATGTAAGCCATGGTGGATGCAATAGGTACCCTGATCAATAGTGTGCAAGGCTAGATAGGTACAGGTTCTAATCTCGCTCCAGCCCGCTTGATACATGATTGTGTCAGAGTGTGTGTCTGTGTATCTTCCTGCAAAATAACAGACATGCCCTCATGGGCTGTCCACCAGCAATGGTTATGCACTTTTTGGCCCTGTGACTTGCTGCTGGCTTCCACACTGCCCTCTTCTACAAGGCCTGATGATGTCAGTCATGTTAAGACTACCAGTTGACAGTGTCAAATCAGATGTAAGCCATGGTACATGCGATAAGTATTGTGATCTGTAGTGTATAAGAGTAGATAGGCAGGGGTTCTAGTACCACTAAACCCCATTTGGTACGTGAATATGAGTGTGTGTGTGTGTGTGTGTGTGTGTGTGTGTGTGTGTGTGTGTGTGTGTGTGTGTGTGTGTGTGTGTATATCTTCCTGCAAATAAATAAATATGCCCTCTTGGGCTATCCACCTGTAATGGTTATGAACCTTTTGGCCCTGTAACTTGCTGCTGGCTTCCACACTGCCCTCTTCTACAAGGCCTGATGATGTCAGTCACCTTAAGATTAGGCAGCATAAAGTCAGATGTAAGCCGTGGCATATGCAATAAGTACTATGATCTATAGTGTATAAGAGTAGATAGGTAGGGGTTCTAATCTCTCTCCAGCCCACTGGGTGCTTGTGTGTATATATCCATATGGCCTAACCTTTGTATCCTCGAGATATGCAGAGAACAGCAATAAGCTCACTTCTGCCCTCTTTCATGATCTTTCCAAAGCCTTTGACATGGTCAGTCACCAATTACTCATACACACACTTGAAACTATCCCCTCAATGTCCAAGCTATCCAATGGTTCAAATCTTACCTGAGTGGCAGACAACAGGAAGTCCTGTGGCAGAATAAACTTCTGGTGTCATTCTAAGGAGATCCAGTATCTGTCTGCCTGGGATGACATGGTCGACAGACCATGATGCTTTGCAAGAGATGGTCTGCACCTGTTGCCCCTGGAATTCTGGATACTGGCTTAGGGTCTTGCCACCCCTATAGTGCCTTTTTTTAGGCAAGGTTCAAATGAGAAATTCACCACCATGACAGGAACAGGCAAGCAAAAACTGAGGGTAATGCTACTCAATGCTAGAATTCTAAATCTCAAAATGCACTCACTCAAGGCACTCCTTAAAATGGAGAACATCAATATCTGTGCAGTGATTGAGACCTGGTTCAAGGCTCTACAGAGCACCCCTGCATTACCAAGCTATAACTCATACCACTCTTTTCGGACATCTAAACTGGACCAAAACACCAAAGGTGGAGGTGTGTCCATATTCATTAAGGATATCCACACCTCCAGTCTAGTTGCACAGCATAATGCATCCAAGTTTATCCAAGTGCAACTAACTCTGGGCAAAACTGCAATCCAAATTGTAGCTTGCGACAGATCCCCCACCATGCCCCAGGATTTCCACTCCACTTTTCTTAATATACTGGAAAATATTAGGGTTCAACCAAACACCCTACTAATGGGAAATTTCAACTACGCCACCATTAACTGGGAAAACTACTTATGTACCAACTACTTCACTCAACGCTTTCTAGAATTCATAAATTCCAATTCCCTGGATCAACTTATCCATAGCCCCACCAGGGGCAACAATATCCTAGACCTAGTCATTACCGACATGAGTGACCGGTGTTCCACACCTGAAGTCAACTCCTCATTGGTCAGATCTGACCATAAGCTAATCGCCCTAGATATCCGCATCCCGCCCCCACCCACCATTAAGGAAACCAAGGTAAAAACTTTCTCCAAAGCCAACTTCATGCTTCTTAAGACAGAAGTGGTGAACTTCATGACAACCATGCAGATGGATAATACAGGTATGACTGCTGAATCCTACACAGATACACTGTATAAGCACTTACACTCATGCATGAATCGTGCTATCCCAAACAGAACCAAGACACTATCCTCCAAAAAAGGAGGCCAATCTGGTGGTCCCCGGCCATAAACAAACTCTACAACAGAAGGAAGAAACTGTTGCAAAAGAGAGTAATATCCCGTGAGTGGAGGAGCTCCCTAGCCAGCCACAGTAAGAAGCTGAGATCCCTTATAAGATCCTCCAAATCTAACTATGAAAACAAATCACCACTGATTCTAAGGGCAGCCACAAAGCATTCTATAGCTATGTCAAGAATCTCAATGGCAACACCCAGATCTGCTTTGAGTTAGAGCACAACGGCATGAAAATTACAGAACCAACTGATATTGTCAACATTTTGGCAGATAGGTTCAGTGCTAACTTTACCCCCCTCTCACCCCCTAAAGGGCCCATATCTATGCAGGAAGAATGCAGAGTCCCTGTAATCACATCTATGCAGGTAAAAGCTGCACTCTCTAAAACCAAAAACACAGCATCCATGGGACTGGACAACATCCCAGGCTGCATTTTATACGAACTTTAGAATGAACTGGTTCCCTACCTAAGCACCATGTTCAATCATAGTCTCATGTCAGGCTTTGCACCCACTGAATAGTGCACAGCAACAGTTATCCCACTCCACAACGGGGGAGCCATCACTGATCCTGGGAACTATCTCCCTATTAGCCTGACGAGCCTGGTCTGCAAGGCCATTGAATGTATCATCATGGAACTAAGACATTGATAACCTCCAAACTCTGGACCCCACCCAGTTCAGGTTTGTGAAAGGCAGATCATGCCTTATGAACCTGATTGACTTCTTTCAGGCAAGTCACCAAAGCTGTAGACGAGGGTAAGGTGGTTCACACAGCCTAGCCTGACCTTGCCAAGGCTTTTGACATCATCCCCCATTCTGAAATTATAGCTAAACTCACTAAACTAGGTATAAATCCCTACGTCACAACATGGGTTGCCAACTGGCTCATGGACAGAACCCACACTGTAAAAGTTGCAGACTCCAAATCTGACTTCAAACCAGTGACAAGTGGAGTACCACAGGGTTCGGTCCTGGGACCTCTCATGTTTGGTATCTACTTCTCTGTAGTACAGGCTAACACAGAAGGCCTCTGGTTAGTGAGGTTCACAGATGACTGCAAATTTGGAGCCATAGTTGAGTTCCCAAATGATGTGGGCATCCTACAGAAGGGCCTCACTGATGCTTAGTGTCAGAGGTATGGCCTCAAGCTCAATGCCAAAAAGTGCATTGTCATCCCATTTGGTGAAAACTCTGTACCCATGAACTACCATGTAAACGTCAGTCTACTTAACTCCAAATGTTTGATAAGATACCATGGGACCCAGGTGGACAGTAGTCTCTCCTTTGATAATCACATTGCCACAGTAGTCAGGAAATCCTTCTATGTGGTACACCTCATCACAAAAGGGATCTCATCCTAGAAAAAAGAGGTCATTGTTCCCCTCTACTCTGTACTCATTAGACCCATTATAAAGTACAATGCTCCTTCTGGAATGTACTTCACAAGACATCTGCAGCAGCTGGAAGGGCCACAGAAGTATCTCACAAAGAGGATTACTGGCCTCAAACAGATCTACTTGGCACTCATTAGACCCATTATAGAGTATAATTCCCCTTTTGGAATGTACCTCACAAGACATCTGCAGAAGCTGGAAAGGCCACAGAAGTACCTCACAAAGTGGAGTACTGGCCTCAAACAGATGACCTACACTGACCATCTCAAAACAATCTAGCTTTACTCTGTAGCATATCGCCTACTCCGAAGAGATCTCTGCCTAACATATAAAGCTATGTTAAACCCAGAGCTGTTGGACATGCTACACCTAAAGAAATCCCAATCCCTTTGAGCTACATGCTCTAGGGACCTAAACCCTGTCACCACAATAAAGAGGACATGCTGGAGGGATAGATTCCTTTCCCAGAGACTTCCAATACTCTGGAACAAGCTACCCATCTATGTCAAGCAAAGTTCCTCATTAGCACTCTTCAAGAAAAATCTTGATGAGTGGAAGGGAAATAGAAAATACACCCTGGGGATCACTTCTGTGGCTCTGCTCGACACGGGCACAGGAAATTAACTTTCTTGGGTGGTATAAACCAAGGAACCTTGTTGGCTAGGCTTACTTAGGCCTTTGGGCTGATAGCTTAGTACCTACCTATGAACCTATGAACACTTCTTCCCATCACCCTTGGGGTACCTCAGAGTTCAATACTAGGACTCCTATTATTTTCTGTATTTATGAATGACCTCTATAAGGTCATTCCAACAGCCAGTTGCATACAATATGCAGATGGCTCTACTTTGATTTGCTCTGCCAACTCTCCCTTAAGTCTGCAGACTCTTTCCCAAAATGTCTTCAACAGAGTCAAAAATTGGCTATGCAATAAACATCTCCTACCAAACCCTAACAAAACAAAACTCTTGTCCCCCCACGTGTAAAGCCCCCTCACCTACATTGACTATAAAGTCTAACAATGGCACTGTCATAGTCCCAGAACCCTGTACCAAACTCTTAGGGGTAATTGTTGACAATAACCTCAAGTCTGATATGCATATAAATCAAACCATTAAAAAAGGTAACAAAAAACTTGTCTCTCTATACAAAATCAAACCTTTTCTCACTCCAACAGCTAGGACGGTTATTGCCTGTAGACATCTACTTTCAACCTTCCTTTATGCATCCTCCCTCTTCACAGACCTGAGTAGGTCTGAACTAAATAAACTATCTACCTGTTTTAATCATATCGCTAGATTTGCCACTGGGTCGTCATATCGAACACACCACTGTCTGAACTTACAGACTCTAGAATGGCTTGAACTATATAACCAAATTCAGTTCAATCAGTTAATAGTAGTCCATAAAATGTTATATCAACTTGAAAACACTCCTGTACTGACAAACATTATCACCCCTTACAGCAACCTCAAAACGCTTTGCTCATCCAACAAAATCCTAGTTCAGACAATCAGTACCAACAACTCAGCAGGAGATTCACTCTGTGCTAACTCTGTTGGAAAAGTCTGGAACTCACTTCCTGATGAAATCACTTCCATGTCTATTCTAGTCCAATTCAAGAAATGCCTAAAATGGTATCTAAAAATGAGATGGCTTTGACACTGTGATAATCCTGAGTAACACCTTCAATATAATCAAGTCATAAATAGGTCTTTTACCATCGCTATATTGTTTTTCTAGTTTGAAAAATAAATACACTTTACTTTTGTATAATGCTGAAGAAATTACTCTGTGTATCTGGAACTATGATTTTTATTATGTATATTGTCTCTAATATGTTTTTTGCTTTTAATAACTTTGTGTAACAATTTTTAAAGTTATGAGTGGAGCTTTTCTCCCCAGAACTCAGCTGAAAATGGACATGTATCCAGTCAGATTATCCCAGTCAACAAATGTAAAATAAATAAAATAAATAAATATGTAGGGTTTTGCAGTGTTTTATTTATAGCGGGTGATGTTGCCCCTCAAAGGACTGGTCACAACAAGGCCTGTGTATGTCATCAAGCATATGTCTTAAAATTATAGTACTAGCAGACATAAGGTGTGTTGCTTGCACCATGTACTGTGATCTGTAGTATGTACCATTACATAGGTAAGTGTGCACACCTACAGACAGTCAACCTGCACTATATGTGTGCCTTGGTGTGCTCTGTACACACTGATTGGAAGTGGTGCTAGCCTCAAAGTAGCAATGCATTTGTGTGAGACTGTTAGAGCATTTTCCAACATGTCATGGAACCATTGGACATATGGCTTGAACACAGAGTACTGTAGCCTTCGACTGTCACTGGTCAAAAAGATGTGGATGCATTCACTGTTGTACAACCAATACTGACAGGTTTGGGATGTACATCCCAGACTGACACTGGTATACTGAATGTGGCAGTCATCACAGCTGTCATTATGTGCAATGGCACCCTTGCCATGCCAGTACACAGGCATATCATACAACTGTAGCAGCCACTCAGGTGTCAAGCTACACCAATACACATTGTACAGAACATGTCCTATGGTGTCCATGTCAGGACCATACATGTGTAATCTGTCTCTGAAATGCTTTGGAGGGGATGTGTATGGCTCCATACAGGGAGGTGTCAGTTCCCACTGTGTACCTCCCATGTATCCATGACAGGACTAACACGTGTCACCTGTGCTGCACACCAAAACATCTGGGTGGTATGCATAGCACATACTGATGAGAAAGGTATGTAACACAGGCATTACACCCTACATGACAAGGCTCCCCATGCATGTCACACACACATGTGACACATCATGTGCAGGTTACATATTGGAATGCAGAACACAGCAATCATAACTGTTTCCAGGCAACTACTGGTACTGGACACAGGCTATATGTAGATGTGTCATCTCCATCAGGACCCTGGTGGCACTTATGAAGGGTAGCAGACCTTCTCACAGGTTAGGGATTCATGAGTATGCTGAATGCCAACATTGTCCTTGTTATCTGTTATACACATATGGACCTATGGAGCCATGCAGTTATAGTGCTGTACCTTGCTGATGACATATGTCTGCTGTGCTGACATGCCATTCTGTGCTGCTTTATTGCCACTGTATAGCCATAGGTCATCCCAACAGACTCCTGTTACAGAAACATAAACAGGCCTGTGACACACTTGTTATTGTGTAACTATACAACCAATTCAACAACATACAACATAAGGCTCACATAAGTATAGAAATGTATCTGGTGTACACGTGACACATGCCAGCAAGCAGTATCTCTTGTTAACCACTACAAGTGGCATGGTGAACCAACACTGCATTACACAGGTACATGTTAAGTAATATAGTCACAATGTGCATCAGACGCATAGCTGCATTTCCCTGCATCGATGTCAAGGATGACAGAGATGTGGCACAGTTATCATCACTTGCACAGGGTGTTGTGTGGGGATGCAGTAGGCCTAGGCTGGCCCAAACAGTCGACAGCATGTGTGTGAGTCAGGGGGGAGCATGGCAGATCAACCACAGAGAGGTTCTTTGTGTGTGTCTGTAGATGATCTGCATATGACAGTGGAGTATGAGTGTGTACATGTACACAGTCAACCTCAGTACTAGATCTACACATGTGTATGTTGGACAGCTGTGGACCACACATGGCAGAGTTGACAGTTCACCATCTCCATCCCAAAACACTGGAACTGGCTCTGCCAAGAATTGCACTGGCACCTCCATGCCTAGGGTCAGAGGTGGTGCTAGTACCTGATGGTGACTGCTGTCTTCTGGGGCCCTGTCCCCTACAGGACTGCACGGGACCATGAGCCCATGGCTTATGTTGTGGTGTGGACAGCACAATCCTCTCTGTAGTGCTGGATGTACTGTCACTATGGAAGCATGATTGTGCATGGTCAAATGGACTCTCAGCAGATGTTGTTGCTGCCCTACATCCACAGGTTGATGCTCAACTCAGACCACATGTTCCAGCACAGACAATGTGCAGTCCAAGACAGACACTGTCTCAGCCCGTCTGTCCACTGCATCAGTCAACTGATCCAGGGTGTCCCCAATGCAGTGGAGGCTGTCATGGATGTCAGACTGTGTGGGCATCCATAACCCTAAACATATGCCTGCTGCTCCATTCAGAACATGCCTGTGCCTCCATGACAGCTCAAAACATGAGCTGGGTGACCTGTGATGTGACACCTGCAACAGGTGGTTGACGGACAACAGGTCTCCTACAAGCACCCCTGTCAATTCACCTGTGTCAGACCCCATTAGGTCTCTGACTATGGCCAGTGTCCACACTCACTGGAGCCATAGTTACCACACTTTCCTGTTCAATGTCTTTACCCTCTAACTGTCCAATATCTGCGGCCTCCAGTGATGGGGTATGTGTAGGCATACAGACTATGTGTGGTGACAATGGGGGCAGAAGAGTGATGTCTACCTCTGGGACAGATTCAGCCCCTGACACCTCCACCTGTGCCTCACTGTAGACACCATCATCATCAGTGTCCAAGGAGACACTGACATCAGGTTGTGTAGGGAATGGGCTCCAACCCCCATGGTCACCTGTAATAAGAATGAAAAAAGCAGAATATTAATGTCTGCACTATTGTGTACGAAAAGCATCCAAGACTCCTAACAATAAAGACCCACAACTGCATTAATGGTCAAACAACTTCCTTTTCTGCCGTCATCCACAAAGCACTACCACAGAACAGAATTCAAATTCAACTCAATACTTTTATAACCATCACTTGAAGTAAATCAAGGCAAACATAACCAGTAATAGTTATATTTTATTTACTCAGTATGACTATAATTGAAAAAAACAACACATAAAACCCAGTACAACTCTTCATAATTATATGGAAATACACATCTCGCTGCCTAATGTATTTGCCTTCAGTTTGTTGTATTTTAAAAGGCATTTAGATTCCTTGCTTCATTTAAACCATGAGCCTTATCTGCTCTTACCTGTAACTGCCAAAGTGTGTCTGTTTGTTAAACTACATTTCTGTGATTATCCCCTCTCGAAACCTTAGGTACCTCCTCCAGACTGGCAATTAAAAACATCCCATGCTGTCTATGCACATAATTACATGTACATAGCACTTTATTCTTAACTGTACTAGACTATAATTGTTCCTTAACAAAAGAAGTGTCATACTTACCAGGGGCAGGACCATGGCCTTGGGGAATACCTAATGGACCTGTAAAAAGTTGAGGTGGGGTAATGTCAGTACCACTGCATGTTGAAACACAACAAGGTCATACATCCATATAGCTGACATTTACAAAAGCTACTATATTACTTGTATTGGTCCCAATCTGTATACGAGTGTATACCTGAGGTTACATCCACCAAAGAACAAAGACATGACCCCCACATAAAAGTATCTACAGCCTGACACACTGACTGCTACAGTATTACACTGCTGATCACAGTAAGCCTACCTGCATGCTCCTCAGCTGTGGAAACTGTTGCACCCACCTCCACGATGTATGGTTTGAAAACTGTGGCACCCACCTCCACGATGTACAGTGTGATGGATGTCTGGGAGCTGTCGCATGTGCATAGATATGCCATGAATTCCTCAGTGGCTGAGAGTTGCTGATCCACTGCAGGCCCTCCACCGGTGACAGCATGATCTCTGGCTGTATCCACTGCCTGCTGATGTGCACCATTAATCAAATTGGTTGCCTGGTGTTGAAACTGCTCATATGTCCTGCCCTGCTGGCCCCTGGCATTAACTTCATGGACAAGGTCTTACCACAATGTGGCCCGCTGTTCCCTATTATGTCTCCCCCTGGATAACAGAATGTCATGATGCTGCCTTAGTCCTTGCAAGATTATCTCATTCTCTGCATCCAAGAAGGGTGGGTGTCTTCTGTGGTACATTATTCCTGAAAGACAACACAAGGGAACACATTACAGGATTAGATATGTTGACATCCACTATGTACAGATACAGTAAGGGTACAATGGCTGGCATTATCCACTGCTTGCTCACACATGGCATAACCCACAGTGTGATAACATACTACATGTGTGGATACAACCAAGATAGTACCATTACTGAGGTATTCCCTGTGCACCATGATAGCGTATGCTGTATAATCATGCACTCAATACTCCAGTCCACTGTGGTGTGTACCCTAAGGTCAATCACACAATAATATGTCATAGGAGCAGTGCCAGACAAATAGCAGTGTGCTATAACAACCACTATATAGGGACAGTCCGACAACACCAGTGTGCCACACTGACAACAGACAGTGCCATCCTGATGCATTGTACGTCTCCTGTAGATGAAAGTCAGCAGGGTATCACTCACATGTCATTACCACAGGTCTATGACCAGCTTACTGCTGTAATCCCTATGCCCCATACCTCTATCCTCCCATCTGAATCCTGTTATGCCCAAAAATAGTTACATACCTGCTAGAGTGCAGTACTCTTCTGTTGAACTGTGTGTCTGGTAAAGTTCCACACAGGTGTGCTCTGTGTGAGTAAGGTCTCATACAGAATGGTTTCCCATAGGGAGCATGTTTAAAAGGCTATCAGCAGGAGATTACATCTAAACCAATTTGTAGTTCTGAAATGCTAATTTCAGCCAAAGCAGCTGAATTGCACTATCATTAGCCAATGACATGCAAGCACTGTGCAATATATAAGGCCTCCATGTAGAGCTGGGTCTCTTTCTTTGCTGTTGAGATGGACAGTACTATGATGAGGAGACTACTTTGTCACAGAGGGTAGGTGTGTAGCAAAACCTTTACATAGAGCTGTATATACCACAGGCTGCAGCTACTGCTGCAGGTAGTAGACATAGGCAGAGAGTGTGGACACTTTGGAGGACAACCAGCCTTGATGGAGATGTTGCATATCCCTAAGACAAACTCCACTCAAACAACCCACATTCAAGGCCTTAACCTGGCCTGTGACATTAAGAGAACTTGTTGGCAGGATAGATTTGTGTTCCAAAGACTCCCCGTCTGTGGAAGAGACTCCCTCTCCATATCAAGCAGAGTACCTCTCTAGTCCTCTTTAAGGGGAACCTGGTCGACTGGATGGGAAACAGAAAATTCATCCCTGGGGTCCCACCTGTGTCCCTGCTGGACAGGGGAAACAGGTGCAGACTTTGAAGGAACATGGGTGAAATTCTTGGCTAGGCTTATAAGGGCCTCCGGACCAACAGCCTAGTATCATCCTATGAACCTATGAACAACGAGCTGTAGGTGTATCTGTGTCAGCCCTGTTGTTGAGGCAGTGCCAGAGTGAAGGTACCCTTTACATTCCAATTAAGGCATGTGTTTAAGGTACGGATGTTAGGCAACTGTGTTAATAAAAGATTTCTAGGTGACATATTGTAGTGTTATATCAATATGTGAAGTGTGTCCCTATCTGTAGACCTGCGACTTCATGCACTGAAAAGTAACTATTTAATATGCAATGCTTTGTGTGGATAAAGAGTGTATTAGTGATCCATTAATTGCTGTCTTCACAATAATGTAATTAAAATGCAGCACAATACTGGATTTGAACCCAGGACTGTGTGGAAAAATGTACTATATGCAAGTCATTTAACAGACTGAACTACTGAGTCACTGCCTCAGCAGGTGAACATTGCAATATATATGTGCACACATGCAGGCTGTGACAAACATTTTCTACATCCATCAGTATGTGCATGGCTTTATATGGATGTATTTCTGCACCAGGGTCCCAATTGAACATGTATTTTGCTATGACTGCCTTAGCAGGTGACTTTCTACATGTTGCTGATAAAAGGGCACATTTATCTCTGACCACAGACCTCGGTTACATCCATCATGATGTGCTTTGCTGTCTGGTACTGTACTATTGCACTAGAATTCAAGGCACGCTTCCATTTTTCCCATTTTACTGTTTAGTTTGCACAGAGTGCAGCTCAGCTGAAACACACCTAATGACTGTAATTGGTAATTACTATGTTTTGTTAAACTATCTGTTTTAATTAAGAGTTGTGTGGTGGGTTAATGTAGTATGCTGCAGGTGTCTTGGGCTTGAGTTTGAAACATGGCAGAGGTGTTTATTTTGTACATGTGACTTACAATGTTAAAAACACATATACTCATTATAGTTCTATTTAGCCGAGCTAAGTGAAGGTGCATGACATGGGGCGCAGAAGAGAAAAAATGGGAGATAGGAACATGGTGAAATGGGGACAACCAGGAGGAAAGACAAAAGCAAAACCAAGTAGATGGTAAACACAGCAGGATAAAAGCAAATGAAGTTTAATAGATTATTAGCGCTTTTGTGTTGCTTCCACAATGCTTCTTCAGATACAAATCAATTAAAACAATCCTCCTACATCATTTTTAAAAAACATTAAGATCCAATCAACTATGTAAAACCATAGTCACGTGATATAATTTTGTCGCATGACTTAACTCAAGTGCTTGCATACTGAACTTATGTATTTCAAAAGTTTATCTAAGCATAAATTTAAATACTTGCTGTAAGTCAGCAAAAACATAACCACATCCCCCTACAATAATAATAAAATAGCTCTTCACTTTTCCTGTTAAAATTACTCAAATTATGTTCAAACAAACAAATGTTTACAAGCACGCCATCAAATGACAGTGTAAAACTTATAACTGTCTTCACAAAGCACTAAAATGCATGACAAATAAAATAATAATGCTCATAAAAAATGCAAGAACAAGTTATCAGACTTACCATCTGATATCCTAGGATAGGTGAAGAAGAAACAACATCTCAAGGAATTATAAAATGTAATAAAACCCAAAACAAATTAGTTGTTTAAAATTACACCTTAATGGTTGTGCAAGGTCAAACCACTGATATTTTAAAAATCAAGAGTGTCCTCTAGTGGTAGTAAGCATATAACACATCTCTCAGAAAACATAGTTAATGTGTAAGGATGTTTATAAAAACATAAGAATACTTTTGAACTCACCATCTGATAACAACTTAAGGCAAATGACATCCCATATCAAAGTACTGTGACTCATGATAAGTTTCAAAACAAATGAATAGCTATGAATGTTGTAGGAATAGGGTTTTCATGAATGAAACAAAATTCAAAAGGGCTGGTGTTATATTATCAAAAGTGCCATTTGGTGGTTCATAGGTTCATCGGTTGGTACTAGGCTATCGGCCCTAGGGCCTATACAATCCTATCCATAACACTTTCCTGGATATGTCTTCCCACAGTATTAACTTCCCTGGAACCCTGTCTAGCAGGGTGACTGACATGATCCCTGGGGTGAATTTCCTTTCTCCCATCCAATCATCAAGGTTCCTTTTGAAGAGGGCCAAGGAGGCGCTCTGCTTGACATGTATGTGCAGTCTATTCTAGAGTATGGGGAGTCTCTAGGTCAGGAACCTATCCCTCCAGCATGTTTTGTTTATTGTGATGATAAGATTTAGATCCCTGGAGCATGTGGCTCTGAGGGATTGGGATTTCTTTAAGTGTAGCATGTCCAACAGCTCAGGGTTTGACATGGCCTTGTATGTAAAGCAGAGATTGCCTCTGAGTAGACGATATGCCACAGAGTACAGCTGGAGTTTTTTTAGATGGTCAGCATAGGGCATCTGCTTTAGGCCTGTGATTCTTTTAGTGAGGTATTTCTGCGGCCTTTCCAGCTGCTGCAGATGTCTTGTGAGGTACATACCAAATGATGCATTATACTCTATAATGGGTCTAATGAGGGATGAGCACAGTGGGACAATGACCTCCTTTTTTCTGGATGAAAAGCCCTTAGTGATGAGGTGTGCCACATAGAAGGATTTCCTGACAGTTGTGGTGATATGGTTATCAAAGGTGAGACCACTGTCCACCTGTGTCCCTAAGTCTCTTATCACACTTTCAATGTTTAGTGTACTGCCACCTATGTGGTAATTCATGGGTACATGTTTTTTTTTTTTCCAAAGGGGATAACTATACATTTCTTGGCATTAAGCTTGAGCCCATGGCTCTGGCACCAGGCATCTGTTTCTGTAAGGCCCTTTTGTAGAATATCCACATAATTTGGGGATTCAATAATGGCTTCCAGTTTGCAGTCATCTGCGAAATTTGTTAGCCAGAGTCCCTTAGTGTTGGTCTGTACTTCAGAGAAGTAGATGCCAAACAAGAGTGGTCCCAGGACTGAACCCTGAGGTACTCTACTTGTCACTTGTCTGGAGCTGGATTTGGAGTCGGCTACTTTTACAGTCTGGGTTCTGTCAGTAAGCCAGTCGGCAACCCATCGAGTGACATAGGGATTTATGTCCAGCTTAGTAAGTTTATCTATGATTCCAGAGTGGAGGATGGTATTGAAGGCCTTGGCGAGGTCCATATAGGCTGTGTTGACTGACTTACCCTCGTCCACAGCTCTGGAGACTGATTCGAAGAAGTCAATCAGGGTCAGGAGACAAGATCGACCCTTCACGAACCCAAACTGGGTGGGGTCCTGTGTTTGAAGGTTGCCAATGTCTTTGTTTATAAGTTCCATGATAATGCGTTCCATGCCATTGCAGATCAGGCTCATCAGACTGATGGAACGGTAGTTCCCGGGATCCAAGGTGGATCCCCCCTTGTGGAGTGGATAACTGTGGCTGTGAGCCACTCAGTGGGCATGAAGTCCGAGGTGAGGCTATGATTAAACATGACACTTAGGTGAGGTGCCAGTTTATTTTGTAGCTCATGTAGTACACAGCCTGGGATGTCATCTGGTCCCATGGATGCTGTATTCTTAGCTTTGGAGAGTGCGGTTTCTACCTGTGTGGCTGTGATTACCGGAATTTGGCAATCTTTTGGTATTGAGATGGGCCCTTTAGGGGGTGAGAGGGGGTGAAGTTGGCACTAAATCAATCTGCCAGGATACTGGCAATATCCTTGGGATCAGTATATTTAATACCATTCTGTTGTAGCTCAGAGCAGATCTGAGCATTGCCATTTAGATTCCTGACATAACTATAGAATGCCTTAGGGATCTCAGCTTCTTACCGAGGCTGGTGAGGGAGTTTTTTGTCTCCTGGGATTTTACTCTTTTCTGCAACAGTTTCTTCCTTCTGTTGTATACATTGTTTATAGCAGGGGACCACCAGATTGGCTTCCTTTCTTTGGAGGAGAGCATCTTGGTTCTATTTGGGATGGCACGATTCATGCATGAGTGGATGTGCTCGTACAGTGCCTTAGTGTCGGATTCAGCAGTCAAACTTTCAGATCCCGTCTGCATGGGTGTCATGACGTTTGTCACTTCTGACTTCAGTAGCATGAAGTTGGTCTTGGAGAAGTTTTTTACAGAGGTTTCCTTACTGGGGAGTGGGGGTGGGATGTGGATGTCAAGGGTGATTTGCTTATGGTTAGACCTGACCAATGAGGGGTGTGACCACTGGTGTGGAGCATCTATCTCCCATGTTGGTAATGACCAGGTCTAGGATATTGGAGCCCCTGGTGGGATAATGGATTAGTTGATCCAGGGAGTTGGAATTTATGAATTCCAAGAACCACTGGGAAAAAGTGTTGGTACCTGAGTAGTTTTCCCAGTTAATGGCAGGGTAGTTGAAATCACCCAGTATTAGGGTGTTTAGTTGTATCGTAATATTTTCCAGTATGTTTAGAAAGGTGTATTGAGACACTTGGGGCATGGTGGGGGATCTGTAGCAAGCTACAATTTGGATTGCAGTCTTATATAGTGTTAGTTGCATCTGGAGAATTTCAGATGCATTGTGTTGGGCAACTAGCCTGGAGGTGTGAATATCCTTGGTGAATATGGGCACTCCTCCACCTTTAGTGTTTCGGTCTTGGTTTTGTGGCCAAAAAGTGTGGTAAGAGTTGTAGCCTGGTATTGCAGGGGTGCTCTCTGGACCCTTGAACCAGGTCTCAGTTACTGCACAGATAACGATGTTCTCCATTTTTAGGAGTGCCTCGAGAGAGTGCATTTTGAGGTTTCGACTTCTAGTACTGAGTAGCATTACCTTCAGATTTTGCATGCTTGTATCTGTTATGGTGGTGGTTTTGTCCTTTGAATCTTACCTAAAAAGGCACTATAGGGGTGGCAAGAGCTTTAGCCAGTAACCTGAATCCCAGGGGTGACAGGTGCAGACCATCTCTGGCAAAGCATTGTGGTTTGTCAGTCATGTCTTTCCAGGCAGACACATACTGGATCCCCTTTGTATGACACCAGTAGCTTAGCCAGTTGTTGTAGTCAATTATTTTGTCCTTATACTGTGGTATCATTCTGGGTGAAGGCATGATGCTACTCAAGGCTAGGGTCATACCTGCCTGGGCCACATGATCCGAGAGCTCTTCCATGTCTCTTTTCATGTAGTCCAGGGAGGTACATCTCAAGTCATTCACTCCAACATGGACAATGACAGAGTAGTATTTGTACTTGTTGTGGAGTGACTTGAGTGAATGCATTATGTGGCGGATCCTGGCAACCGACAGGCAGCTAACTGTAATTTTTTCCTTGTTCAGCCTGGTGAGTGGGACATCAGTGTGCCTGACAATAGAGTCAACTATGACCAAGGTATTGGGTACATTGTTTTGTCTTAGGTGCTGTTGTTGGGTGGCACACTGGTGTTGTGAGCTATGCGTCACTTTGGTTGTGACTGGTGTTTGCGTTTCAGCTTCGGAGGTCCTTGTTGCTTGGGCAGGTTAATGTTAAGGGCCTCCACATATGTGGGTTTAGTGTTGCTATGTGTGGGTGTTGGTGTGGGTTTTGAAGGGCTATGAGTTGCTTGAGGTGTAGTGCAGGTGTTAACCTTCTCCTCTTGACTGTCTAGCACAATCTTGGCCGGAGAGAGCTTTGCTTCCAGTTTGGCTATATAAGTGCATCTCTTGCAGGTTGTAGAGTTGGGTGGTAGGAGGAGAGGGTTGTCTGTGTACATGATGCAGTTGCTGCATTGCCCCAGTATGTCCAGATTCACCAGGTGAACAGCAGAAATCAGTGGAAGCTGACCCTTTGACATGCCTGTTTAGGTGCTTTTTTTGTAAAGTACAAGAGCTGTTTTCCCTTACCTTTGCAAGGTACTTTGCAATTATAGGCTATTTAGTGCCTACGATTAATTTCTCCTTATTGACAAGGAGAGTTGAGTGCTTGTATCAGTTTCAGGCTTCCTAGTGCTTTCCAGCAGGTTCTAGGGTAAGTGCTAGTCACAGGGGTTCCAATTTTAGTGCTACTACTGATAAACCAGCTAATTCTAAGGGAAAATTTGAAGAGCAGTCTTTCTGGCACCTGGAATAGTTTAACTGTAGCCCCGCGGTGCTGCATGATGTGAAAAATATGCAAACACACACATTTTTAAATCAGAAAGTTGAAAAGGATAGAAATCATCCCAGAAAGTCTAATAAAATTACAATTTCATAGCTGGAAACCACTCATCTAGTGTTAGACAGGCAGTACAATGCTCAATACTCCCACTGGTAGGCAGTAGGACTTCCCTCTACCACAGTAAGGTCTGGACAGCTCTGAACACAGAAAATAAAGTCCTGAGACAAGCAAAGCCTGGGATCTGGACTATACCGGCTAGGAAAGGTGGGAAACTAGCAAACAAGATACTATTTTTTTTTTGTTAAAACAGGCTAAACAATGCAATAATACAGTAAATAAACACAGAAAAGGCTAACACACTTGAGTGTGAAGTCCTAAACAGTAAATGCAATTAAAACTCTACAAAATTAGCAGTTTAAAACTTTTTAAATGAGGCAAGGTAAGTGCACAACTGAAAAACAATTCAGAGGCAGTAATACAGCAGAATAAGTAGCTAGTCTACATATACAGAGAAGTCTATATATACAGAAAAGCAGCTAAAACACACAAACAATTCAGATGCAGTGCAACCCAGAGCACTTGAGTTGTAGCAATATTAAGGCAATTACAGTTATAATAAATGCTCTAAAATATACTCTATATTTCCAAAATGTTTGAGAAGCACAGTCAGAACACAAGGAGATTCAGGCAATTTTTTTTTTTTTAAGAAAGGGAGAAAGGAGTAACAGAAGGCCTTCTCAGATGTTCTCTCTGTATTAGGTAGAATGAGCTAATGACAGTAGACTGGGAGGAGTATTCCAGATCAAATTTACAGTAGGGGTGGGCAACTGCAAAGCCACCAAGTATAACAACAAGACACCAACAGGGAGGGTGGGGACCAACACTAAAGCTATTAGCCTACACTTTTTAGACAGTGAACACTACATAACTCTTTATGACAGCAGTGAGCCACAAAATGAAAGTTTTTAAACAGATAAAGGAGCAAAGAGACTCTACAGAATGCTTTTAACTGCAAACAAATCAGTTACCCATGCCGATTAGTTAATAGCAATAAAATACAGTAAAAAGTATGCATCAGGCAATAAAAAGTGCTATATATAAATTGCTAGAAACAATAATCAGTATAAATAAACCAAAAAACAGGATACTTATATATCTCAGATCAGAGTTGTAGTCAACGCCCCTCCTCCAATCTCCTCAGTGCGTATAGACAGAAATCCTCTCAAAGTTAGATCTTAAATTCAAGAAGATCAACCTTAGACAACTTTTTTTAAAAAAAAGCACAAAAGAACCAGCCCCCACTAGCCAGCAGCCAATCAACACAATCCAGCCAAGTAAAGAAAGGCTTCTGAAGATCAAAGGCAAGAAAACACAAACTGCTACTAAACCAACACAGCTCCTGATGCCAAACAGCAGGACTGAGCGCTATCAAAGGGAGATACAATTGTGCATCGACACACGTGGTGTATCTCACTTCTTGTTCATCATGCCCAGCTTTATATGTGGGCAAGACAGACAGGAGATTGAATGAACGCATGTACGAACATTTATATACCATGAAGAAGATTAAACTGGAGAATGCCCTAGCAAGTCATGTCTACAATCACCCTGGCCATTATTTTACATTTATGATCATTGACCAGTTGAACTATGTGAATTGGTGGGGACTGAATCCCTGAAATTAGAAATGAAGGAGCTTATGTGGCAGTTGAGACTTGAAGCCCACCATCACCCTGGCCTCAGTAGTATGTTATCTATCAGCTGTGTCCTTAAGCTGAGGAGTTTGGAAAGATGATGCATGGGGGGTATAACATCGGGTGTGATTTGGACATAGGACTGGCTGAGCGATCTTGATATATATTTTATACCGTGTTTGGAAGATGGAATGTCTTTTTATCAATATTTGAAATATTATGGCATGCTTTTTATTTATTGTAATGTGTCAGTGCTATTATGCGTATTTGGTTCAAAGTAAGTGTACTTTTATAATATAATTAACTTTCAATTGCATTATTTAAGTGCTATGTAAGGAACAGTATTAGTTTTATAGTTGTATATTTTATATCACATACAACTTTTTATATTGTGTGTTTATGGGATAGGAACATTTTAGTTAGATTGAAGTTACTTGTGCCTGTTCCTTTAAGGTAATTGGAGGGTGTGTTTTGTAATAGATTTTGCTTGCAATGGCTTTAAATGTAGCAGCACTTAAGTGTGAGTTGTTATTTTTAAAAGTCTGAAGAAGTTGGTGCAGGATAAAATTGAAGTAGTTCGTTTATTGGCGTCTTGTTTGCTTATCCCTTTGGAATTTAAAAAGACCTGCTTCAGTGAGTTTGGCTATCTGGCTGAGTTTATCTTTGATGAGTTTCACCTCTCTGACTGTGCTTACTGGAGGTGTATAGTTCTGCTGCTTGGAATTAGGAACTGTGTTGACTTACCAACAGTTTGTTGTTTTTGCCTTTGACTTCCAGAACAAGCATACGTGTGTTAAAGAAAAACTTCTGCTAATTCAAGATGGCCTGTTCATGTGCTCTGAACAATCGCTGCAAGGACAAACAGGCCCAGAGTGAGCAAATCTGAAGTGGGACAATACTAAAGCTATTAGCCTACACTCTTTAGACAGTAAACACTACAGAAATCTTTATGACAGCAGTGAACCACAAAATGGAAGTTTTTAAACAGATAAAGGAGCAAAGAGACTCTACAGAATTCTTTTAACTGCAAACAAATCAGTTACTCATGCAGATTAGTTAATAGCAATAAAATACAGTAAAAAGTATGCAGCAGGCAATAAAAAGTGCTATATATAAATTGCTAGAAACAATAATCAGTATAAATAAGCCAAAAAAAGGATACTTATATATCTCAGATCAGAGTTGTAGTCAATGCCCCTCCTCCACACTGCTCAGTGTCTATAGACAGAAATCCTTTCAAAGTTGAAACACTAAAATTGCTAGGCTAAACAAACACAAGTGTATCTAAAATCCATTCAAAGCCTGTAGCAGAAATAATTAAGACCTCCTCATTTTTCTAAGTGGAGTTTTCAAATTTGACTCATGTAAACCATCCCAACTATGGCTTAAAGCATATAACAAATCTTGCTTGATGCTATTAAGACATAGCAAGTAAAAAGAATGAGGCTCATAAACACCCACAAAGATGTTTTTCTGACTCACCATCTAATAGCATCCTAGAACAGATAACAGTCCATTGCTCAGTGCTGCTGAGCATAGTAAGTTCCAAAATAGTTCATTACTCTGTGTGTTCTAAGCCATAAAGGTGCACTTCAGTTATGCTGAAGCAAGGCAACAGTATTATGAAATCATTACTGCCCTCTAGTGGTAAAGCATGAAATAGGACTATGAAAAAGGAGGAAAGGCATATTGAAAGGTAGGAAGGGTGTAGGAAAGAACCATAGCGACCCATTTCTTGTAAAGCAACAAAGGGATGTGCAGGAAGGGTGTAGGAAAGAACCATAGCGACCCATTTCTTGTAAAGCAACAAAGGGATGTGCAGGAAGGGTGTAGGAAAGAACCATAGCGACCCATTTCTTGTAAAGCAACAAAGGGATGTGCAGGAAGGGTGTAGGAAAGAACCATAGCGACCCATTTCTTGTAAAGCAACAAAGGGATGTGCAGGAAGGGTGTAGGAAAGAACCATAGCGACCCATTTCTTGTAAAGTAACAAAGGGATGTGCAGGAAGGGTGTAGGAAAGAACCATAGCGACCCATTTCTTGTAAAGCAACAAAGGGATGTGCAGGAAGGGTGTAGGAAAGAACCATAGCGACCCATTTCTTGTAAAGCAACAAAGGGATGTGCAGGAAGGGTGTAGGAAAGAACCATAGCGACCCATTTCTTGTAAAGCAACAAAGGGATGTGCAGGAAGGGTGTAGGAAAGAACCATAGCGACCCATTTCTTGTAAAGCAACAAAGGGATGTGCAGGAAGGGTGTAGGAAAGAACCATAGCGACCCATTTCTTGTAAAGCAACAAAGGGATGTGCAGGAAGGGTGTAGGAAAGAACCATAGCGACCCATTTCTTGTAAAGTAACAAAGGGATGTGCAGGAAGGGTGTAGGAAAGAACCATAGCGACCCATTTCTTGTAAAGTAACAAAGGGATGTTCAGGAAGGGTGTAGGAAAGAACCATAGCGACCCATTTCTTGTAAAGCAACAAAGGGATGTGCAGGAAGGGTGTAGAAAAGAACCATAGCGACCCATTTCTTGTAAAGCAACAAAGGGATGTGCAGGAAGGGTGTAGAAAAGAACCATAGCGACCCATTTCTTGTAAAGCAACAAAGGGATGTGCAGGAAGGGTGTAGGAAAGAACCATAGCGACCCATTTCTTGTAAAGCAACAAAGGGATGTGCAGGAAGGGTGTAGGAAAGAACCATAGCGACCCATTTCTTGTAAAGCAACAAAGGGATGTGCAGGAAGGGTGTAGGAAAGAACCATAGCGACCCATTTCTTGTAAAGCAACAAAGGGATGTGCAGGAAGGGTGTAAAAAAGAACCATAGCTACCCATTTCTTGTAAAGCAACAAAGGAATGTGCAGGAAGGGTGTAGGAAAGAACCATAGCTACCCATTTCTTGTAAAGCAACAAAGGGATGTGCAGGAAGGGTGTAGGAAAGAACCATAGCGACCCATTTCTTGTAAAGCAACAAAGGGATGTGCAGGAAGGGTGTAGGAAAGAACCATAGCGACCCATTTCTTGTAAAGCAACAAAGGGATGTGCAGGAAGGGTGTAGGAAAGAACCATAGCGACCCATTTCTTGTAAAGCAACAAAGGGATGTGCAGGAAGGGTGTAGGAAAGAACCATAGCGACCCATTTCTTGTAAAGCAACAAAGGGATGTGCAGGAAGGGTGTAGGAAAGAACCATAGCGACCCATTTCTTGTAAAGCAACAAAGGGATGTGCAGGAAGGGTGCAGGAAAGAACCATAGCTACCCATTTCTTGTAAAGCAACAAAGGGATGTGCAGGAAGGGTGTAGAAAAGAACCATAGCGACCCATTTCTTGTAAAGCAACAAAGGGATGTGCAGGAAGGGTGTAGAAAAGAACCATAGCTACCCATTTCTTGTAAAGCAGCAACTGTAGACTTTGACAGATTTGTAGATGAATTTGGATTCTCAAACTCCAGAGAGAAGGGTGAGGACAACATAACTGCGTTGTCAAGTCAATTGGACCAAATTACATTTGTCCAGTGGACAGTTGTGCAAAATAGAGAGCTATGTATGGGACAATATTTTTTTATGAACAGATACCAATTTTTTTTTTAAGGTGAGTGTGGAATGTTGGGAAAGAGACATAGATACATGTGGAGAGGTAAGT
Organism: Protopterus annectens; assembly: GCF_019279795.1. Taxonomy (NCBI): domain Eukaryota; kingdom Metazoa; phylum Chordata; order Ceratodontiformes; family Protopteridae; genus Protopterus; species Protopterus annectens. The sequence continues at coordinate 101,659,183 of NC_056735.1, forward strand.
TATTTGCAAACAGATAAGGCAGACAAGACAGCAGACTGAGGCTGTGTGTAACACATGAAGGTGGTAAACACCTTTGATGGGGAGGGTGTTGTGTAATCCGAGTCCCATGTGCTCCAGAAAGCAGGAGCATGAATCACGTCCCAAACCATGGGATTGGCAGCACTGCTCCTTCACTGGCCCTTGGGTGGCTGTGCTTGAGGCTGGGCAACATAGCAATGCTGCCCCACCAGGTTGGCCAGCATGCCCTCAGTCTGGTTCAGGTGTTGGTCATAGCCATGGTGGACTATCTTGTGCACCAGGACTGGTAGATCATCATGGGTGACCACTCTCCCTTTGCCACTGCTCCCAGAGGGGGACTGGGCCTTGTCACTTGGGGCAGTACTACTTGATGCAGCAGGTAGTGCAGGGGCAGCAAAGGAAACACCACTGGTCTGGGTCCCAAACATGCTGGGACCCAGTGGCATAGCCAGTTGAGTCAAGGTAGGGGGATCAGCTGGAACCAGCCTACCTTGACGTGCTGTGCAACGTAAGGTAAAGCAATATGTTATGGTTAGTAACAACTAAACCATTGTTAGTATTAACAGAAGTGAACATCATATTTATTAAGCCAAATACATATTAATGTATATTATGTGCAACACAACATAATGTAACATAACAGGTAGTATGGTAACAGCATGCCAGTGTGAAGTAAACCGTATGGCCAGCAAAACAGTTAGTTTAACAAAATATGTTAATAGTAAATCATAATAATACATTACAATAATGAATAAATTAAGATAAGGAGTGGGGAGAGAGAAAAACAGTCCATTAGTATGACTGCAGATGATATCCCTGACAACACTGGTCATACATACTTCTACAGGTATGTACTGACAGCTGTGATTACAGTGCCTATAATTCTCCTATAGCTTATGTAGCCTGTACATACCTCTCAAGCTGATAGCATGAGACATTAAGGGACAAGCACTAACAAATGCAGGTACAGAACTCCTCAAAACAGTTTTGCATAATATGGGGTTATATAACGACCATGGTGTTCTGTAAATAGATTTGGTAATACAAATTCTAGTAAAACAAACCAGTCCTGGGATTAGGTGCTTCTCGAGAAAAAAATGTCCACAATGTATTGAAAATACAAGAGAAGTACTCCACGGCTTAGGGGCAACTCTTTATTGTAGAAAAACAAATTGAAACAGTAAGCGCTTTCACGTTGCGATGAACGTTTCTTCAGACTTTATACCACACATATCCTCACTGCATTTGTGGAGATTGGCTGATGAGTACAAAGAATAGTATTTAAATGCAGTGAGGATATGTGTGGTATAAAGTCTGAAGAAACGTTCATCGCAACGTGAAAGCGCTTACTGTTTCAATTTGTTTTTCTACAATAAAGAGTTGCCGCTAAGCCGTGGAGTACTTCTCTTGTATTTTCAAGATTTGGTAATACATTGAATTTCGGGTAATACTTTATCTGGCAAACGTATTAGATGGATTAGTCAGTTTTAATTACATTACAAGAAATCATGACACTTGAGAGGTATGTTTGTGTACAATAATTAAAGTAGACAGCTGCTGTGGCTTAGTTGGCAGGCATGGGAGTAGAACCCATTAGCTGTGACTGCAGGGGACATCTGCAAATACTTTAATAATTGACTGCAGCAGAATAGTACAGACAAGTAAGATATACAGCCATACTCGGATTGCACAGTTTTATTTCTGAATCAACAATGTTGATGTACACATTCTTGCGATTGATTGTGACGTTCTGTGAGATCTAAACACAATATATGCACATAATGTTGGAAAACTCACCCATAACATTTTTGTGTTCCTGGGGAGAGAGAAAATGTGAGCATCACATGACTGATACTGAAAATGCAGTGCAACACACCACGGGATTCGAACCCAGGACTGTGTGTGGCGAAATGTACAGTGTGCCAGGAATTTAACAGACTGAGCTACAGATGCACTGCTGACTGAAGGGTGACTGATATGTGACTGGAGACCACATGGAAACATACTATGAATTGTACAATACACATTACAGGACTTTCCTCTAGCATTCTAGTACTTTTACAGTGTTTTACTAGCATGATATACAACCACACTGCATATTTATTTATTTTTTATTTATTTATTTACATTTGTTTATCGGGAAAGTCCGACTGTATGCAGATCCATTTTCAACAGAGGCCTGGGGAGAAAAGCTCCACAGTACAACAGAATGAAGTACATGAGAGAACAAAACAAAGAACATGAACATACAATTGATTTTAATACATAATAGATTAGAAGTTAACAGTTTTAGTTAGTATAGTAGTAGACAGTCATTGAGGTATGTAGTAAAAACATTGAGGTACATAGTCAAAAACTTAAAAAAAAATAAAGGGTTTTTTTTTTTTTTTTTTTTTTTTACCAGTATCTTGGTTTACAAGCTTTTTAGGGCAAATCTGTTTATACTTATCTGAACATGTGACACAATTAGATTTAACTTGGAGTGTAACATGAGCATAGCCAGTTAGTTAAGTAGTGGGTTTTAAGGAGTTTTTTGAAATGATTGAAGGAAGTGCTAGAAGTTATATGGATTGGTAGTATGTTCCAGGTTTTGGCAATGGTGCTGGCAAAGAGTGATTTACCAGCATTGTTTTTATGTTGGATGACATTTATAAGGTCCTGGCTGTTAGATCGTAGGGGTCTAGTGAGAATATGGGGCTGTATTAAATGCTGAAGTGTTGGGGTTAACTCTGGGAGGTAGTAGAGCTTGTGAGCTATAGAGAGTTGATTGAGCATGAGTATATGATACAACTCAAGCCAGTTAAGCTGTTTTAGGGATAGGCAGTGGTGGGACCTGTAAGAAGCATCAGATGCAAACTTGGCGATCTTATTATAGCAAGATTCCATTTTATTCAGTTCGGTTTGGTGTAGATTAATCAAGATGGGAGAGGTGTAGAGGAGGGTGGATAGCAGATGAGTCCTAGCGATGGTGACTTTGGTATGTTTAGTCATAAACTGTTTGTTCCTGTAGAGGAGGCCTAGCTTTTTATTAACTTTCTTGATAGTCTGTGCTATGTGGATGTCAAATTTCAGGTTATTGTCTATCTCTATGTCTAGCAGTTTGGCGTGTGTGGTTGGACTAATTTGAATATTTTCTTTGGAGTTGATGATGAAGTTGTTGCTCAGGGGAGGAGATCTACCTGGGCCAAAAATAATTAGTTTGTTATTTTTGGGGGGGTTAAGAAGAAGTTTGATATTAGTGAACCAGGTTTCGGCTAGGGTGAAGGTGTTTTGGGTTAGGGTTTGTAGTTCACTTAGGGTGGGGAGGCACATATAAGGGTTTTGTCATCAGCATATTATACTACTGAGGCAGTTGACAAGGATGAAGGTATCTGGTTAGTAAATAGGGAAAACAACAGAGGGCCGAGGATAGACCCTTGAGGGACTCCTATAGTTACTGGTAACAGGGGGGACAACTGGTCTTGCCATAGGACAGCTTGCTGTTGATCTGACAAATAGCTGTTAAACCATGATACAGAGGAGGGACTAATATTTAGGGTAAATAGAGTTGCAAGAAGCATGCTGTGGTTAACCATGCCAAAAGATTTTGATAAGTCTAAGAATATGGAAGAGGTAAATAGACCCTTGTTTCTGTGGTGGTTAACTATGTTGGTAAATGATAATAATGCTGTTGTAGGGCTGTGGGAAGGTCTAAAGCCATGCTGGGATATGGAGAGTAGGTTGTTATTCTGGAGGTATTGCATAAGTTGAGTATGAACTACTCTTTCTAATATTTTTGATAATGGTGGTAAGATAGCTATAGGGCAATAGTTGGTGAGTTCTAAGGAGTTACCTCCTTTGTGCAGTGGGATGATATGGGAAGTTTTCCAAGAGGCTGGTACTTTGCATTCTGACAGAGATCTATTAATGAGAATGGTGACTGGATAGGCTATAGCTTCAGTTGATATTTGAAGGAAGTCTGTTGGTACCTTATCAGCTGCTAGAGTGGTTGGTTTAAGTTTCTTAAGGAGTTTAGAAATTGCCTTGGTGGAAACTGGGTGAAGTTGAAAACTGGGGGTATTGTTTTGTGTATTGGGGTTGGTTGTGGTAGTTATTGGTGTGGTGTGGGTAGTACTATTATTTTGGGCATTGGCAAGGGTCTGGACTATTTCAGTGAAGAATCTATTAAATTGTGTAGGTATGTTTTCATGATTATTTGGTAGCACAGGGGTTGGTGTAGTGGACTTTCCTGGGTGCAGTATACAATTTATTGTGTTCCAGAATTTTTTGGGATTATGAGCATATTTTTCTTATAGGTTTTGATAGTAGTTATATTTGTCTAGTTTGATATGTTTTTTTGGCTTTGTTCCGGAGCTGTAGGTAATTTTTTCTTAAGGTAGTGGTTTTGTTTTTTTGATATTGAGACTAGGTGTTGTCCCTTTCTTTCATTATAATTTTAGTGGGATTTGTTAGCCATGGGGCATAATTAGTTTTTATTCTAATGGTTCAGGAGGGTGCATATTGGTCCAGGATGTTTTGGATGGTTGTTTTGAAGTTATATTACTACAGCTTTATTTCACTTTCAACAATACAGGTGAACACATGTTACTGTTACTGGTTTGCAATATCTGTAAAGTCCCTACACATAATATCTGATTGTGGAGTGGCCTACCCCACCCCCTATACCTTTATTACCTAATGTCTGTGTAAGGAAGAAACATTATGTGACTGGTATTGGCCTAGATAAAGCATTGAACCTTACTATGAGTTAAACAATACAGTTTGCAGCAATTAGATTTGCATTCTACAGCTATTACAGTGTTATACTTGACTGCAGGGACCTTACCTTACAGACTCAATGCATACAGCTCTACTTCAATGGTTATGACAAGACAGTTCTGATGTACACAATTTCCCTTGCTGTTATTGGTATTGTGTCTTGTTTTATTGAGCTACAGTTTTTATTATCCATTTATTGCACTACATCTCTAATTTCAACTTTATTGCACTACAGACTTTATTGTATATACTTTATTGCAATTAATGCTTTACTCCTTCTTCATTTTTGCACTACAGTTTGAATAATACATCCATACTCATCATGCTCATGGCACATCCTGGCCAGGCTCCCAGCATGAGACTCAACATTGGGAGTCCTCTCAGCTTTAATTGTTGGGAGAGAGGCACACCATTATGCATACCAGTTTTTCAGACATTCAGATTACATATTTGTAAAATTGAGGAAAAAGTACTTGCATACTTGTAGGGCATTCCCTGCCCTTGCTTCTTGGACACAGGTGTCCAAGGTTCCCCTCTTTTATCTTTTCAGGTTGTCATAATGGTGACAACACTGATCACCTGTGTGGGGAATACCAGTAACACTGGTGAGTTTTCTGGCCAGCCAGTGTCAGGCCTCTGCCTTACACTCCAAGCCCTGGAAACTGCCCTGCAGCAGCCTATCCTCATGATTTTTCACAGGGAGCCCAACCATGACCCGCAGCTCCTGAATGCCCCACCACTGTGACCGAAAATGCACACCCTCTCCAACATCACCAACTATATTGACAGATGACAAACTCCAATGGTTTCTGCAGAATTCCTGCCTAGTGCACCTTATATAGGCTGTTTTCCCTCTCTTACATGTCATTGAGCAACATTCAAAAAAGCAGCATGTTGTTTAGCAGCATTCAAACCAGCCAAGCAGAGCTGAGTATTGCACTAGCATGCACAATTGTGGTTTCAGTGAAGCTGAGCACCACACAAACATTGGTAGCAATTACCATGTTTATGCAGTGCTTAGCAGGTTTCAGCACAGTTGCACAGAGTGCAGTGTAGCCATATTTAAAAATATTGTCAATATTGTGTGCAACTAAAATGCAAAGTACTTATGACATCCATGTATTTGAACTCTGGACCTACTACACATAGTCTACCCAATACTCTACCATTAAGCTTTGTGGATATTAAGAAATCTGGTATATTTTCACATATGCCACTGAGGTACCTGAGGTACCTGTTAGCAGTGCTGAGCACCCTGCCATGCTGCGCAAACATGCTTAAACAAACCAAAAAATAAATAATTAATTGCATTCAGTTTCTATTTTAGATGTCTGGCAGGTGTCTGCCATGTATGTATGAGCTCTGCTCATCTTAGCTGTGCTCTGCCCATGCAAATGCCAATTAAAAAAAAACACATAACATGTCATTATGCTTATTAATTACATCCACTTTCTATTTTTAGATGTCTGGCAGGTGTCAGCTGTCTACATGTGAGCACAGAGTGGTAGTGACGCACTCCGCACTGCGCAAACATGCCTTTTAAAAAAATTCAACACTAGTTTAATATCTGTGTTCCTCAGCTCTCCCTTGGCAGCACACCATCATTAATATGCATGGTGTACTGATGAGAGGGGACCATGGCCGTGTACATGGATACATTACATGTAGGGTCTACACGGTGCCTACAGGGAGTTTATTAAATCCTGGGAAATGTCTAAGCTAAGCTTCACTATATTCCTTACTGAATTGAAGAGAATTATACTATTTTCTAATAACTTACTTAATAGATCAAAGCAGGTGATATGGTGAATGGCCCTTCTTGTTGTGAGGCCCAAGACAGAATGCATCTGAGACATCAGTCTCCTCTCATATTAAAACATTATTTCTATACATAATGACATCACATACATCTGGTCATCGGACTCTGTTTCCCACAGTATCACCAACTCTGGTAACTGCCAGGATTTAAACACTTACATGTAAAAAATACACATACAAGAGCTTTGCTCAGATCTGTTGAGCTTCTAGAGGTTGTAAAATAAATAAACACTTTCACTCTTCCTAAGTTGCAATTAGTTCACTCCAAAGACAGTACAGAAAGCTTCCTAGTACTGATTTTGTGTCTCTGGCTGCATTGAAACCTGTGAGATAGCATCTTTATAGCCTAGCCCATAAATTGATTTAATTTTCGATATATTTAAAAATTTGCTGGACTGAGGTTAACCTTCCATTTTCCTCTGTTAAAACCTATACATTTAAACACTTACAATGCTGCACATACACTTCTGTTATCTCCAGTAGGTTACATTGTGGATACACTTCAAACACAAGCACTTTACAAATACCTTTTCAACACAAACGTCTGTGCAAATCAGTTTTATATATATATGACATACAGTTCTAAAAACATTTGTAACACCAGCATCTTGTAAAATCAGTTTGATATTCACAAATGACATGTAATTATTTATAAAATTCCAGCTGGTCTTGCTGGCAGTACCTCCTTTCATCACACCTCTCCCCGCTTGGAAGACTCAAGCTATTTTTTCAATGCCCCTTGAAAAACATTGCTTGAGAGGAATGAGCCCATCTGTGAAAACATTACCCCATACCCTGTCTTGAAATTCCATCTGTCTAGGCATTGCTGACCCCAGTACAATGCTGCACTGCCATATTATATGCCTGCAACCCTAGGCTCCACCATAATAACTTGGGATTTTGCTGGCTGGCTTGCTGTAGCAATAGATCTCCCTCAGACTCCTCATGCCTTCTACTACAAATGCTCAGCACAAGGGCCTCTCTATCATAGTATGGTTTCATCATGTCAACATGCCTGTGCCTGTGCCTCCTGCCTAGCAGCTCTACCATGTAGTTAACATCAGTGACCTTACTTACCACATTGAAGGGTCTCTCCCAAGCTGCCTGCAGCTTATTGTGTCTGACAGGAATGAGAGCCATAACATCTGCCTAACAGCATACTCTCTGGCTCGAGCATTGCTGTCACACCAGACCTTTTTCTGCTGTTGGGCTTCTGCCAGGTTTTCCTGGGCCAAGCCCATGAGTTCCTTGAGCCTTGTCCTGAGGATGTTTTCAGATATATGCCACAACAGACTCCTTGTGGAATTCGCACTCACCCTCTCATTCATCACAAATCAAATCTAGAGGTGCCCTCACCCTGTGCCCATACAGCAACTCAAAATGTGAGAAACCTTTGGATTCCTAGGGTACCTCTCTGTATGCAAACAGACGATGGGGCAAATATTTGTCCCACTCCCTCTTAAACTGGTTTAAAAATGTCTTTAGCATGGTCTTTAGTGTAGAGTTTAACCTCTCCACAAGACCATTAGTCTGGGGGTGGTAAGGGTTGGTCTTTAGGTGCTTCACCCCACCGTGCTTCCACAGACAAGCCAGCAGGTCTGACATAAAACTGGCACCTCTGTCAGTAAGTGTTTTTCTTGGAAAGCCTACCCTGCTGAAAATATCTAGCAAAGCATTTGCCTCCTTTTCTGCCTTGATAGAGGACAGAGTCACCACCTCAGGGTATTTGCTAGCATGATCTACTATCACTCGGATATACTTCTTCCCTGTGGAACTTGGGGTACTCAGAGGCCCCACAATATCCACAGCCACCCCCTGAAATGGTTTATCAATCACAGGCAAAGGCACCAAGGGACTTTTTGCCATGTCTTCTGCCTTTCCTACTTTTTAGCACTGCTCACAGGTCCTGCAGTACCTTGTTACATCCCTTGCAAACTCAAGCCAATAAAAGTTCTGCATAATATGTCTCTTGGTACTCTTTATGCCCATATGACCTGCAAAAGAAATGTCATGATCTTTGGCTAGAAGTGCCAGACAGTAGGCTCTGGGCACTACCAACCACTTTATTTTCTCACCCTCTAGCCCTCTCTCTGGGGTACACTTTCTATACAGTAATCTTTTGTATCAGTATAAAGATTCCCCTTTTCCTTGAGAATCAGGTACCTCCCTAACTACCTCCCTCAAGCTTTATAATGTAGGGTATGAGAGCTGAGCCTCTCTCAACTCTCTATCTCTCTCTTTGTAACCCTTCCCAGCTCCCCTTGCACAGGAAGTCTGGTATCCTCTGACAGAGGTGCCTCACTGTCAGCCTGGGTACTACTTCTCACCTCTGCCCTTGCAGTCACTCTGTCCAATTTAGCATCACTACCCACCAGCAGCTGTGGCTCACCTTCAGTCTCACTGCTATAGGGTAGCTACCTCCCTGAAGTAGCCACCTCATCAGTCCTGGCTTCAAGTGTGTGGTCTGTCTGGATCCCTCCAAGCTACCAGACCCACATGCCTGTCTCCAAACCTGACCGTGTGTAACTGCATGCACACAAGGTCCTGCATTATCAAAATCATTCCCTATCAGGACATCTGCTGGGATATCCTCAAACACACCTACTTGCTTGCTTCCATTTCCACTCTCCCAGTCAAGGTGAACCCCATCCAAAGGTATTTGGAATGCAGTCTGTCCTAAAGCTCTGACTGAAGTAGACTGCCTAAGCAAGTAGTGCTTCTCTTTATCCATTGAAGACTTCACAATGGTTAGGTCAGAGGCTGTATCTCTCTTAGCAGTGGCCTGTTTCTCATCTACTAAGATAAGATATAACTCTTGTGGTAGTTTGTTACGCTTGTTGTCTGCAGGCAACTTACCACTAGCATTGTCTTAGTCCCACTTGCTGGCTCCCCTACCTGTTGTTCCCCACCTTGCGTCCATGACATCTATATGATACACAGCCCCTCTGGTTACATTTGTGAAGTAAATGAAAACACTGCCAGCTGTGTTAGCATGTCTGGCAGGAGATTGGTACATATTCTCATATTATATTGTATGCCAGCATGCCTGATTGTGGAAAATGTATATATGTTTTGAAATGTTGAGTGTTTTCTTGTTTAAACAGAACATTTAAAAAAACTGTCACTGCTTTGATACAGTTCTAACTGTGCATGTTTGAGAGGGACATTCTAAAGTACAAACTGTGGAGAATCAGCTGAACAGTGGGTGATGCCATTGGAATGTCTCTCATTGGTAGGAAATTGTTTAAACAGCTGACTGATAGAAAAAATATTTTCTTTTAAACAGCTGACTGTTATATCTTTAAAATTAGACAGTTGAAAAAGCAGTTTGTCAAGTACTGAGCAGCTTGCCAAGCACTGAACAGTCAATTGACACCAAGAAAAGAGAACTCACCAAGAAAACTGTCAGTTTGCCTTGGTCTTGCTATATCTTAGAGTCGATCATGGGCAGTATTTATTTACTTAGATCAGTAACGTTTAGTTATTAAGATAGATTTTTTTCTTGAATAATGGGTTCCTATCCTACAGTTTGATTTACATTTCTGGTGATTGAATTCTAATGTTTATTAACAGTTATTGATTTTTAATTTTGTTATCATTTTTACTTATTATTAAACTTGTTTCATTATTTTACATTGTGGCTGCAAAACAGTATTTTTCTTTAGAGATTAAAGAGTGCTTTCTACCTGTTTGATACTCTTCCAGGTCATCCCAAGGCCTGGCTGTTCTGGTCATAGCTATAATTTATTTTGATAATTAATTTTCATAATTGGACAACTCTCTAGAAGGGCATGAAGACCCTCTGATTTTTGGCAGCAGTACTGTATTATTTTGGGAGACAGACATAGCTAGAAATCTCTGTCAGGCTTTCCCAGAAGTTTTTGGATGTGTGAGATTTAAATTTACTTTGAGTGTGAGTGTATCAGAGGTCTTAAACTGGTACAATTTGCTCTGAAGTGTTTAATAGGAAAATATATTTGGATGGACAGAGGTATATAGTCCAGTTGCAGAAAAATAGAGCATGTCCCTTTTGTGCTCTTAGGGGAAAATTGTGAAATGTCCTTCTGTTTAAGTGACAGTCTCATATTTGAGTCAGTAGTGAGGATTGAAAATCCTTATTTACTGACCCAGGATAGTAGGGACATCATTTAATTGTTGGCAGTCTGGTGAGGTATTGGCTGAATGTTACAGTAATTGGTGGCAATCGAGTGGGATATAGCTGGACATCACATTTATTGGTGGCAGTGGTGGGATATAGCTGGACTTCACATTTACTGGTGCCAGTGGTGTGGGATTTTTAATTGGATTCCAGTAACCTATGTGTACTTGTCATTAAGATATGCACTCTTGACAGCTGCAAGGTAAACAGGTAAAAGGTAAATTTCAATCCACCACAGTTTTATTTATATTTTTTCAGTTAGATAGTCAGGATTAGCAGGGAAGGATGTCAGCAGAAGATTTTTGCAAGCTGACAAAGATCCAGTTGACTAGGGAGGGTGAAGCCAGATGATTGATGCATGCCAGCCTGACCAAGGAAGCAATGATTTAAGCCTTGATTGTAACCACAGCTCAGACCAGCTGGTCAGAGGCTACCCAGTTTGATGTTGGTGATGTGCAGCCTGCTGAGATCGGACAGTCCACATTTTCTTTAGAGGACCTGAGAACCCTCCTGTACTTAAGGAAATTGGACCTGGAGGCCAAAGATCTTGAATTGGAATCAACAGGGAGTCTGCCTGGAAGCCCAATGTCTGAAGGGTGAGGAGAAACAGCATCATTATGAACTGGGGACCAAACGGCTGGAGACCGAAGAGAGCCAAAGGAGTTTAGAATCCAAGGACAATGAGAGACAGCATCATCATGAAATAGAGCTTCAAACCCTTCAAGAGGGTCATGGAGGTAATGGGGAAGGAATTAACCAGACCCCATAAGCTGAAAAGGTCAGTAAACATTTAATCAGTACAGGGATGGGGATGACTTTGATAGTTTTATTAATATTTTTGAGAGGGTATGTAAACAACATGATGATGACTGTGAACTCTGGGTTCAGCTCCTGACTCCCTTACTCCATGGTAAAGCTGTTTAGGCTGAAGCAAAGTTAAATGATGTAGATTGTTTGAATTATGAAAAAGTGAGATGTTGCTTGCTTAACTTTTCCAAACTTACACCTGAAGGTTATAGGAAAATGTTTTGTAAACACAGGTGCAAAGCAGATGAAAGTGCATGTAATTATATTGCTGAGTTAAGTACTTACTTTTACAGATGGATGAGTGGGTGTCAGATCACCACTTGTTAGCTGACAGACCTTTTGGTTAGGGAACAAGCCCTCAGTACTTTCACTGAAGAAATAAGAGTCTGGTTAGCAGACCGTGAGTGCAACTTTGCAGAGAAGTCAGGGAAAAAAGGGGATCTCTTCTTGACAAGCAGAGCACCACTGCATAGGAGAGGGATACCCAGTGCTGTACATGGACATAAGGAAACATATGGGGGTCAGTCTAAACCACTCCAGCAGAGTACACCAGTAATGGGGGAAACTACTAATCCAAGTGCATTGTTAGGGATTAGATGTGGCTGGAAACCAGTGTTTTTCTTTAGAGATTAAAGAGTGCTTCTACCTGTTTGATACTCCCCCAGGTCACCCCAAGGCCTGGCTGTTCTGGTCATAGCTATCATTTATTTTGATAATTAATTTTCATAATTGGACACGCCTTTAGAAGGCCATGAAGATCCTCTGATTGGTGGCAGCAGTACTATATTATTTTGGGAGAGAGATACAGCTGGAAATCTGTGTCAAGCTTTCCCAGAAGTGTTTGTATATGTGAGATTTAAATTTAATTTGAGTGTGAATATATCAGAGGTCTTAAACTGGGACACTTTGCTCTGAAGTGTGTAAAAAGAAAATACATGTGGGTGGACAGAGATATATAGTCCAGTCCAGGAAAATAGAGCATGTCCGTTTTGTGCTTTTAGGAGAAAAGTGTGGAATATTACTTCTGTTTAAGTGATAGTCTTATATTGAAGTCAGTAGCGAGGACTGATGCTCTTTATTTATTGACCAAATATAGTAGGTACATTATTTAATTGTTGGCAGTCTGGTGAGATATTGGTTGGGTGTCACATTAATTGGTGGCAGTCCTGTGGGATATAGCCAGAGGTCACAACATTTAAAACATTTAACACTTGATCCTGGCCATGTACTTGAACTAGTGGCTTCCCCTGTTCCTGGTTGACACTGTCGGTGTGGCTTAGACTACCCACCATGAGTTCCCTTATATATGTGTGCAGCACTGGGTATCCCTTTCTTGTGCAGTGATACCCTGTTTGCTAAGTAGGGATCCCCTTTTTTCCCCAGCTCATTTGTGGTGTTGCATTCTCTATCTGCCAAACAGATTTTCATGTCCTCAAGCAAAGTGCTGAGGGCTTGTTCCCTCACCAAAAGGTCTGCCAGCCCTTCCGAAGCAGTGACCTGACACCCACTCACCCACCTAGGAAAATAAATGCTTCACTCAGCAATATAATCACACACTTTCATCTGCCTTGTTTCTATGCTCACAAACCTTTTTCAGTAAGCTTTAGGTGTTAACTTAAAGCATTCCAATAAATAATTATTAACTGTATTATAATTTAAGAAATCAGTATCAGACAATTTAGAAACAGCAGTTACAGCTTTACCATGGAGTAAGGGGGTCAGGAGCCATACCCAGAGCCCTTAGTCAACATTATACTGTTACATACCTTTTCAAACATATGAATAAAACTATCAAAATTATCACCCTCTGTAAGTTGAGGAAGAAATTTACTGACCTTCATTGCTCCTGGAGTTCAGTTATTCCCTTCTCCATTACCTCCATGACCCTGTCAGCAACCTCCATGACCCTGTCAGCAACCTCAATGACCCTGTCAGCGACCTCCATGACCCTGTCAGCAACCTCCATGACCCTGTCAGCAACCTTAATGACCCTGTCAGCGACCTCCATGACCCTGTCAGCAATGTCCATGACCCTGTCAGCAACCTCCGTGACCCTGTCAGCAACCTCCGTGACCCTATCAGCATTTCCTTCTCATATCACCTCTGCCTCTCATTTTCTACTGCTTCCAGACATCTCAGTCTCTATTTTTCTTCGGTCTCCAAATGCCACATTCACTCTGCAGATTCTAGTTCTATCTGTTTCTCCTTTTCGTCAGCCTCCAAATGTCACAGTCTCTCTGCTGATTCTAGTTCCAAACTTTTGGCCTCCAGTTCAATGTCTTCAACTCCAGATGGCTTTTTAAATCCTGTGAGGAAAAGTTGAACTGTCCATTTTCTGAGAGCAGTACATTACCAAGGCCAGTCTGGCTATCTTCCTGGATGCTGGTCTGTAATGCAGCTGTGATTAAGGCTGCAATCATTCCCCTTTAGTGAGGTTGTCATGCACCAGTCCTCTGGCTTGGCACATCTCAGGCACATGGCTCCTTGTCAGCTTGCCATAATCCTCTGCTGATATCCTTGCTTGCTCTCCCTCACTAAATAAGCAAACTAAAGTAAATAAATAAAACTATTATGATATGGAGCTCTGAATGCTCACCATGCAGCTACTTGAGAGTACAAACACCTTCTTTAATGACAACTGCTGACAGACTACAGATCCACACCACTGTCATCAGTATGTGATGTGGTGATCCGACCACTGCCAACCAATATGTGATGTGGATATCCCACCACTGCCAAACAATATGTGATGTGGATATCCCAACACTGCAATCCAATATGTGATGTGGATATCCCACCACTACCAACCAATATGTGATGTGGATATTCCACCACTGCCAACCAATATGTGATTACCCTCCACCTCTGGGCAGTAATCAAAGAGCCTCAATCCTCACCTTTAGCACCAGTGAGGGACATTCACTTTGAGGATAACACGCACACACACAGTATCTCCATATGCAGCTCTCTGCATCAAGCACAATCAAGTACAATTTCCATTATGAGCACACAGAGAACACAGTCAGTTTGGAGGATGGTTCCCCTCTCTTTCTCCAGATCCCCAATAAGACTTCCCTCTGACACAGCTATAGAGTTGAGATCTCAGCTGAGTGCCCAAGCCAAGTCTTCCAGCACCTTCTCTGTCCAACCAGTGCTTCTTGTCCCTGCCCAAGTAGCTGACACACACACTCTTGGAGATTTGATTTACACACACACACACACACACACACACACACACACACACACACACACACACACACACACACACACACACATCTGGGAAAGGCTGGCACAAGTTTACTGGCTATGCTCCCTTCTGCCCAGACTATAAGGTAGTTATGACTGCCACCAGACACTCCTGCCAACCACCTTAAGGCCCTTACAAGGGTATCCAATATACAAGTGAAATTAATATTAATACAAATGGTAGTTTGACCAAGAGCAAGGCTATTAGGAGTGGCCCACACAGAGTCACCAAATAAATATTCCAAGTACTCTCGGAACTTAAATATATCTCACAAATATCAGCCACAATGAAAGTTTTAAATATGTTTAATAATAAATAATAAAAATTAGTATATATTCACAGTGAAATCAGAGTTTAAATCACAGGACATATTTAAAATAACACTTAAGGACATGTTCATACAAATATAGAAAAACAATATGTAAATTAAGCTTCACTTCCCTAATGATGAAGGGTTCTTCTTGTTGTCAGGCCCAAGACAGAATACAGAATGCACTTGAGACATCAGTCTCCTCTAATATTAAAACATTGTTTCCATACAGAATGACATTACATATGGTCATCTGACTCTGTTTCCACTGTATCATTGACCCTGGAAACTGCCTGGATTTTAACACTTACATGTAAACATACACACAAAAGAGCTTTCCTCAGGTCTGTTGAGCTTCTGGAGGTCGTAACAACTAAACACTTCCACTCTTCCTGAGTGGCAATTAGTTCACCTCAAAGACAGTACAGAAAGCTTCCTAGTACAGACTTTGTGTCTCTGGCTGCACTGAAACCTGTGAGATAGCATCTTTATGGCCTAGCCTGTAAATTGATTTAATTTCAGATATATTTTAAAATTTTCTGGACTGAGGTTAAACTTCCAGTTTCCTCTATTAAAACATATACATTTAAACAGTTACAATAGTGCATGTACATTTCTGTTCTCTCCAGTAGAGCACACTATGGATGCATTTCAGACACAAACTCTTTACAAATACCTTTTCAACACAAATGTCTGTACAAATCAGTTTGATATACACATGACATACAGTTAGAATACATTTGTAATACCAGCATCTTGTATAAATCATTTTGATATTTAGAAATGATATGTACTTCTTCTTTACTAACTCTATAGCAGAACTCACTAAAACATTCCCAAACAACAACGTCAGCCCCCAAATCAAACCCTCTGCCCAACCTTCCACCCCAAACTCACCTCCCATATTCCACCTCAAACCCATCCCCACCTCATATATAAAAAAACTTCTCTCTAAGCTTAAGCCATGCTCCAATGCCCCTGACAATATCCCCTCACTCTTTTTAAAAATTGCAGCATCGCCACCCCCATTAGCATACTCATCAACAGATCCATACAAGAATCATATGTCCCCAAACTGTGGCGTGCAGCTTTTATCCTACCCCTCCATAAAGGAGGCAAAAATAATAACATCTCCAACTTCCGACCCATAGCGATTCTCTCCCCTATTTCAAAAAGTCTTGAGCAATGCATCCACCTCCAGCTCATGCCATTCATTACACATAACCAGCTCCTCACCCCAACACAACATAGGTTCCATCCTGGCCATAGCACAATAACAGCTCTTCTCTCTTTTCTAGACATTGTAAACCATGCCCGTGACTCCGGAGAACTTGTATCCACAGTCCTCCTTGATCTCTCCAAGGCTTTCGACACAGTCTCCCATACCCACCTTCTGCACCACCTTTCCAATCTTAACCTCTCACAAAACACCATTACCTGGTTCAGCAGCTACCTCTCTGACAGATCTCAGGCAGTAAAATGGAAGACTGACACCTCAGCCTTCCTTCCCACCCCAATCGGGGTACCCAGGGATCCATTCTTGGCCCTATGCTCTTCAATATCTTCATTAATGATTTCCATGCAACCATTCCTAACACTAAGATAGTACAATATGCAGATGACTCTACTTTAGTTTACTCTGCATCAAATCTCACTGAGCTCCAAACAAAAACTCAGATTGCCTTCTCAACTACTGAGAACTGGATGCTCAAAAATCACCTCTCTTTGAATGCCAACAAATCAAAGATCCTTCTATTCTCTCCCTCAAAATCTATCCACCTAGACAAAACCTCTTTCAAGATTACAAGCCTTGCCAACAGCACTATAGAAGTTGTTCTTTTTGCTAAACTTCTTGGAGTTACTATTAACAAACACCTAAAATGCGATACCCATATTCAGCTAAATATAAAGAAAACCCATCAGAAGCTTGGCATACTGTACAGAAACTCCCACTTCCTCTCCCCCTCAACAAGACAGACCCTTGCCACTACCTACTTACTACCTTCACTAATGTATGGTGCTCCCCTACTAACTAGCCACCACTTCCAAATACTCCACTCACCACTGTAAACCTCTCCACCAGCTGCAATGGCTAGAACTCCCAAACTACTTGACTACCTCCAACTCATCACCACTCACAAGCTTATTTTCAAACCAACTATATGCCCAGCACTAACAAACATCTTAACATTATACATCCCAAACAGAACTCTAAGATCTACCTACCAAAATCTAATCTCTGTTTATAAACCAAACCATCCCACTGGTCAGCTTCTACTATCCTTCTCCGTCGCCAAAAAATGGAATTCTCTCCCTCCATCTCTAAGCATTTCTGAGAACTCTGAACACTTCAAAACCCAGCTGCATTCTTACCTCTCCCAAAAATGGAAATGCAATTCACTCTACCTACCTAACCTGCTTAATACATAAATACTTTATAACACACAAAGTTTGTTCTTCATTACACACTATTGATTAACCCTATGTACTGCCTTCATGCTAATGCTACCTCTATACCACTCTCAGAGGATTTAAACCTCTGTATTAATTTAACTCATGCTAATATTCATGCATAAAGAACTCATCCGTGCTAATGTTACTTCTATATCATTCTCAGATGATTTAAACCTCTGTATTAATTTAACCTAGTACTACTGTTCTCAAACACTAAACATGTAAATATGCTTTACATCCATTTCCAAGCTGCTGTTTAACTTTTGTTTAGTTTTTGCTATTTTGTATGTAAAATTTTCTTAGTTTGTTTCTGTTTCCACTATGTATTGTGCTTCATATTTTAGAGCTTATACTATGTATTATTGGAGCTTTTCTCCCCGGACCTTCACTGAAAACGGGCACTTTGAGCCCAGTGGACCTCCCCGGTAATCAGACTGGAAATAAAATAAATAAATAAAGTAATTATTTACAAAATTCCAGATAGTTGTGCTGCCAGTACCACCTTTCATCAGAGTGGGCATCACAGGCTGGTATGGGCCTAGCGTTGAGCAGCATATTACCTTCACCAAGAATGATGCTACAATACCAACAAATGCTGATTGATTTTAACAATTGGCTGAGTTTCTGCTGTCTTTTAAGGGGGTCCAGTATTTGTCTGCATGGAAGGACATGGTTAACAAACCATGCAACTTTGTCAGGGATGGTCTGCACCTGTCCCCTCTAAGCTTTTGAATACTGGCTAAAACGTTATCCTTCCCCACAGAGTCTTTTTTTAATTAGTGTCAAACTGGCAAACCAAACCAACATAGCAAAATCAACTTAACTGAACCTCAAGGTGTTTCTACTAATTGCCAGGGGTCTAAACAAAAAAGCTAAACTCCCTCCAAGCTCTATTCACTCAAGAGAATATTGACATCTTGTGCATTACAGTGACATGGTTTAAAGCTGCAAAGCATCCCTGGCAGTACAGGGTTTCAGTGCCTTCCACACATTTAGACCAATAGCTGCACAGACAGTGACTAAAGGTGGAGGTGTCTTGATATGCATCAATAACAAGCAAACCTCTAGGCTGGTTAATCAGGATGATGCACTGGAGTTTCTCCACATGTCAGTCACCATAGAAAAAATCCTGTACCATATCCTAGCAAGCTATAGGTTACACTCTATGTCCCATGAAACTCATAGCATGTGCTTAAAACTATTGGAGGCACTTACCATCCAACTTAACACCTTACTTACTGGGGGACTTTAATTATCATTCTATAAACTGGAAATTCTACATAGCCTCAGATCTACAGGCACAGAGATTCCTGGACTTCATAAATACAAACACCCTTAACCAGTTATTGCATATGCCCACTACAGGTTCTAACATACTGGACCATGTTCTCACAAATATAGAATAACCACCCCCCAATGTCATGCCCTCCTTGGTAAGGTCTGACTATAAAGCTGTCTCCTTTTAAATCAAAATCAACTCAGTAACCCCAGTAAACCCTGCAACTGTTAAGAACTATTCCAAGGCAAACCACCTTTTATTAAGTGATAGTTTGTCAAATTTTAATAAACCTCCAAATCCAGAAAACACAGCAGCCTGTACAGAATTGTTTACAGAAACTGTACAGCCATGTCAATGGTTGTATAGAGGTTGCTGTATCTACCATAATTAAGCCCAAAACTAACACCAAAAACAAACTGGCCTGGTGTCATCTCAGATTAAACAGATTATACAACAAAAAGAAAAAAGGTCATGGCTAAAATCAGGAAGTGTAACTCCCATAAAGATGAGAAGTCTCTCATCAAAATAAACAGACAGCTAAGAGGGCTAATTAAGTCCAATAAATCCAATTTTAAGGTCAAGATAGCCTCCCAGGCAAAAGACAACTATAAGGCATTCTTCAGCTATGTCAGAAACCTCAAAGGCAGCACACAGCAGTGTGCTGAACTGGTGGTTAATGGTGACACATTCACTGAACCATGCAATTTACTGAATCTTCTAGCTAGCAAATTCAGTTCTAGCTTTACCCCCTCTGACCCACAGCCACCTCCCAAGAAATACTGTCAAACATATCTCTTCCAACTAGAAATAGAGCATGTCCTGGCTTGGCTTCCTAGGTCAAGAACACAGCCTCAGTGGGCCCTAATAACATCCCAGGATGCCTCCTAAATAGCCTAAAACATGACCATCAGGGCCACTGAAGTTACTGTTTAACTATAGTCTTAAAACAAGCTTCATGCCACAAGAATGGAGAACTACAATAATCATCTCTCTTCATAAATGTGGACCATTAACAGATCCCATAAGCTACAGATACATTAGTTTGACTAGCCTTATATACAGAGCCATGGAAAGAATTATCATAAAAATGATCAACAAAGACATAGGAGCCCATAAGACACTGGATTCATCCCAATTTGGCTTATCAAAGGATGGTCATGCTTACTGAACCTCGTGGATTTCTTTGTGAATGTCATAAAGCAATGGATGAGGGTAAAACAGTGCATACTGTCTACCTTGAGCTGGCTAAGGCATTTGATACCATAACCCACTCTCGCATAGTTAACAGACTTATGGAATTAGGCATAAACCCCTATATAACATGCTGGATAGCTGGATGGATCAGAGATAGGACCCAGGAAGTTAGGATTGATGAAACCACCTCCTCAAGGAGGCCAGTCAGCAATGATATCTCTAAAGGCTCTGTACTGGGCACACTCCTGTTGGGCAGCTAGTTCTAAGAAGTCAAGGTTAATGTCAAAGGCCTCTGGCTGACCAAGTTTGCAGATGCTTGCAAACTGAGAGTAGTCATAGAACCCCCAAGACACTAACATCTTACAATAGGGTTTACCACAGACAAATGACTGGTTTCAAAGCCATGGCTTAAACCTCAATGGAAAGAAATGCATTATAATACCTTCTGGGAAGTCAGCCACCCAGGGAAACTACCTCATCAATTAAACACCTCTAAGAGTTGACACACTAGTCAGGGAATTGTGAACACATGTATAGTGCAACCTGGCCTTCAACCAACAACCCTATGTTGCTCAACTTATAAGTAAGGACATGGTATCTAGGTGCAGGGAAGTCATTGGTCCTCATCAGAGCCGTAATTCAGTATCATGTAAGGACATGGTATCTAGGTGCAGGGAAGTCATTGGTCCTCATCAGAGCCGTAATTCAGTATCATGTAAGGACATGGTATCTAGGTGCAGGAAGTCATTGGTCCTCATCAGAGCCGTAATTCAGTATCATGTAAGGACATGGTATCTAGGTGCAGGGAAGTCATTGGTCCTCATCAGAGCCGTAATTCAGTATCATGTAAGGACATGGTATCTAGGTGCAGGGAAGTCATTGGTCCTCATCAGAGCCGTAATTCAGTATCATGTAAGGACATGGTATCTAGGTGCAGGGAAGTCATTGGTCCTCATCAGAGCCGTAATTCAGTATCATGTAAGGACATGGTATCTAGGTGCAGGGAAGTCATTGGTCCTCATCAGAGCCGTAATTCAGTATCATGTAAGGACATGGTATCTAGGTGCAGGGAAGTCATTGGTCCTCATCAGAGCCGTAATTCAGTATCATGTAAGGACATGGTATCTAGGTGCAGGGAAGTCATTGGTCCTCATCAGAGCCGTAATTCAGTATCATGTAAGGACATGGTATCTAGGTGCAGGAAGTCATTGGTCCTCATCAGAGCGTAATTCAGTATCATGTAAGGACATGGTATCTAGGTGCAGGGAAGTCATTGGTCCTCATCAGAGCCGTAATTCAGTATCATGTAAGGACATGGTATCTAGGTGCAGGGAAGTCATTGGTCCTCATCAGAGCCGTAATTCAGTATCATGTAAGGACATGGTATCTAGGTGCAGGGAAGTCATTGGTCCTCATCAGAGCCGTAATTCAGTATCATGTAAGGACATGGTATCTAGGTGCAGGGAAGTCATTGGTCCTCATCAGAGCCGTAATTCAGTATCATGTAAGGACATGGTATCTAGGTGCAGGAGAGTCATTGGTCCTCATCAGAGCCGTAATTCAGTATCATGTAAGGACATGGTATCTAGGTGCAGGGAAGTCATTGGTCCTCATCAGAGCCGTAATTCAGTATCATGTAAGGACATGGTATCTAGGTGCAGGGAAGTCATTGGTCCTCATCAGAGCCGTAATTCAGTATCATGTAAGGACATGGTATCTAGGTGCAGGGAAGTCATTGGTCCTCATCAGAGCCGTAATTCAGTATCATGTAAGGACATGGTATCTAGGTGCAGGGAAGTCATTGGTCCTCATCAGAGCCGTAATTCAGTATCATGTAAGGACATGGTATCTAGGTGCAGGGAAGTCATTGGTCCTCATCAGAGCCGTAATTCAGTATCATGTAAGGACATGGTATCTAGGTGCAGGGAAGTCATTGGTCCTCATCAGAGCCGTAATTCAGTATCATGTAAGGACATGGTATCTAGGTGCAGGGAAGTCATTGGTCCTCATCAGAGCCGTAATTCAGTATCATGTAAGGACATGGTATCTAGGTGCAGGGAAGTCATTGGTCCTCATCAGAGCCGTAATTCAGTATCATGTAAGGACATGGTATCTAGGTGCAGGGAAGTCATTGGTCCTCATCAGAGCCGTAATTCAGTATCATGTAAGGACATGGTATCTAGGTGCAGGGAAGTCATTGGTCCTCATCAGAGCCGTAATTCAGTATCATGTAAGGACATGGTATCTAGGTGCAGGGAAGTCATTGGTCCTCATCAGAGCCGTAATTCAGTATCATGTAAGGACATGGTATCTAGGTGCAGGGAAGTCATTGGTCCTCATCAGAGCCGTAATTCAGTATCATGTAAGGACATGGTATCTAGGTGCAGGGAAGTCATTGGTCCTCATCAGAGCCGTAATTCAGTATCATGTAAGGACATGGTATCTAGGTGCAGGGAAGTCATTGGTCCTCATCAGAGCCGTAATTCAGTATCATGTAAGGACATGGTATCTAGGTGCAGGGAAGTCATTGGTCCTCATCAGAGCCGTAATTCAGTATCATGTAAGGACATGGTATCTAGGTGCAGGGAAGTCATTGGTCCTCATCAGAGCCGTAATTCAGTATCATGTAAGGACATGGTATCTAGGTGCAGGGAAGTCATTGGTCCTCATCAGAGCCGTAATTCAGTATCATGTAAGGACATGGTATCTAGGTGCAGGGAAGTCATTGGTCCTCATCAGAGCCGTAATTCAGTATCATGTAAGGACATGGTATCTAGGTGCAGGGAAGTCATTGGTCCTCATCAGAGCCGTAATTCAGTATCATGTAAGGACATGGTATCTAGGTGCAGGGAAGTCATTGGTCCTCATCAGAGCCGTAATTCAGTATCATGTAAGGACATGGTATCTAGGTGCAGGGAAGTCATTGGTCCTCATCAGAGCCGTAATTCAGTATCATGTAAGGACATGGTATCTAGGTGCAGGGAAGTCATTGGTCCTCATCAGAGCCGTAATTCAGTATCATGTAAGGACATGGTATCTAGGTGCAGGGAAGTCATTGGTCCTCATCAGAGCCGTAATTCAGTATCATGTAAGGACATGGTATCTAGGTGCAGGGAAGTCATTGGTCCTCATCAGAGCCGTAATTCAGTATCATGTAAGGACATGGTATCTAGGTGCAGGGAAGTCATTGGTCCTCATCAGAGCCGTAATTCAGTATCATGTAAGGACATGGTATCTAGGTGCAGGGAAGTCATTGGTCCTCATCAGAGCCGTAATTCAGTATCATGTAAGGACATGGTATCTAGGTGCAGGGAAGTCATTGGTCCTCATCAGAGCCGTAATTCAGTATCATGTAAGGACATGGTATCTAGGTGCAGGGAAGTCATTGGTCCTCATCAGAGCCGTAATTCAGTATCATGTAAGGACATGGTATCTAGTTGCAGGAAGTCATTGGTCCTCATCAGAGCCGTAATTCAGTATCATGTAAGGACATGGTATCTAGGTGCAGGGAAGTCATTGGTCCTCATCAGAGCCGTAATTCAGTATCATGTAAGGACATGGTATCTAGGTGCAGGGAAGTCATTGGTCCTCATCAGAGCCGTAATTCAGTATCATGTAAGGACATGGTATCTAGGTGCAGGGAAGTCATTGGTCCTCATCAGAGCCGTAATTCAGTATCATGTAAGGACATGGTATCTAGGTGCAGGGAAGTCATTGGTCCTCATCAGAGCCGTAATTCAGTATCATGTAAGGACATGGTATCTAGGTGCAGGGAAGTCATTGGTCCTCATCAGAGCCGTAATTCAGTATCATGTAAGGACATGGTATCTAGGTGCAGGGAAGTCATTGGTCCTCATCAGAGCCGTAATTCAGTATCATGTAAGGACATGGTATCTAGGTGCAGGGAAGTCATTGGTCCTCATCAGAGCCGTAATTCAGTATCATGTAAGGACATGGTATCTAGGTGCAGGGAAGTCATTGGTCCTCATCAGAGCCGTAATTCAGTATCATGTAAGGACATGGTATCTAGGTGCAGGGAAGTCATTGGTCCTCATCAGAGCCGTAATTCAGTATCATGTAAGGACATGGTATCTAGGTGCAGGGAAGTCATTGGTCCTCATCAGAGCCGTAATTCAGTATCATGTAAGGACATGGTATCTAGGTGCAGGGAAGTCATTGGTCCTCATCAGAGCCGTAATTCAGTATCATGTAAGGACATGGTATCTAGGTGCAGGGAAGTCATTGGTCCTCATCAGAGCCGTAATTCAGTATCATGTAAGGACATGGTATCTAGGTGCAGGGAAGTCATTGGTCCTCATCAGAGCCGTAATTCAGTATCATGTAAGGACATGGTATCTAGGTGCAGGGAAGTCATTGGTCCTCATCAGAGCCGTAATTCAGTATCATGTAAGGACATGGTATCTAGGTGCAGGGAAGTCATTGGTCCTCATCAGAGCCGTAATTCAGTATCATGTAAGGACATGGTATCTAGGTGCAGGGAAGTCATTGGTCCTCATCAGAGCCGTAATTCAGTATCATGTAAGGACATGGTATCTAGGTGCAGGGAAGTCATTGGTCCTCATCAGAGCCGTAATTCAGTATCATGTAAGGACATGGTATCTAGGTGCAGGGAAGTCATTGGTCCTCATCAGAGCCGTAATCCAGTATCATGTAAGGACATGGTATCTAGGTGCAGGGAAGTCATTGGTCCTCATCAGAGCCGTAATTCAGTATCATGTAAGGACATGGTATCTAGGTGCAGGGAAGTCATTGGTCCTCATCAGAGCCGTAATTCAGTATCATGTAAGGACATGGTATCTAGGTGCAGGGAAGTCATTGGTCCTCATCAGAGCCGTAATTCAGTATCATGTAAGGACATGGTATCTAGGTGCAGGGAAGTCATTGGTCCTCATCAGAGCCGTAATTCAGTATCATGTAAGGACATGGTATCTAGGTGCAGGGAAGTCATTGGTCCTCATCAGAGCCGTAATTCAGTATCATGTAAGGACATGGTATCTAGGTGCAGGGAAGTCATTGGTCCTCATCAGAGCCGTAATTCAGTATCATGTAAGGACATGGTATCTAGGTGCAGGGAAGTCATTGGTCCTCATCAGAGCCGTAATTCAGTATCATGTAAGGACATGGTATCTAGGTGCAGGGAAGTCATTGGTCCTCATCAGAGCCGTAATTCAGTATCATGTAAGGACATGGTATCTAGGTGCAGGGAAGTCATTGGTCCTCATCAGAGCCGTAATTCAGTATCATGTAAGGACATGGTATCTAGGTGCAGGGAAGTCATTGGTCCTCATCAGAGCCGTAATTCAGTATCATGTAAGGACATGGTATCTAGGTGCAGGGAAGTCATTGGTCCTCATCAGAGCCGTAATTCAGTATCATGTAAGGACATGGTATCTAGGTGCAGGGAAGTCATTGGTCCTCATCAGAGCCGTAATTCAGTATCATGTAAGGACATGGTATCTAGGTGCAAGGAAGTCATTGGTCCTCATCAGAGCCGTAATCCAGTATCATGCCCCTTTTGGTATGTACCTGACCAGAAATATGCAGCAACTGGAATGTCTGCAACTGTTTATTATAAGATGAATACAGAACATAGACACAATATCCTCTGTGGATCAGCTCAAAGCCCTATCTCTATACTCGGCCTCCTACAGACTACTGAGAAGTGATGTATGCCTGGCATATAAGGCATCCATGGGCCCCACTGTGATGAACCTTTTGCATAAACAACAGCAGCACTACTAGATCTTAGGTCCTAAATTTTGCTTCCAACATAAATAGAGCATGTTGGAGAGACAGATATGTATCTCGAAGAATTCCTTTCTCTATTCTCTGGAACAGACTCCTCATCCATGTGAAAAAAGCCCCTTCCTAACCCTATTTAATGGTAACTTGGACCATTGGCTGGGAAATCAACAATTGACCCGTGGTGTGGCACTCGCATCCCTGACGGACAGAGGTATTCAGTGACGGACAGAGGTATTCACTGACGGACAGAGGTATTCACTGATGGACAGAGGTATTCAGTAACTCATGTTATAATCAACAATCAACTCTATATAAATGTCAAAAAACATAACTTGTGGGTCACATTTGGTTTGCACTGCTATGCTTATAAAGGACCTAGTGGTTGTTAGCCTAGTATACATCTATGAACCTACGACCCTTTACTAGCAGCTGGCAGCCTTAATCCTCTGTGCTAAGTCACCAAACTTTTTTTCACTCAGTCCATCCATCTTGTCTTCCAGCTTCTGCTTAACAAAGCTGCCCATGAATAACTCCTTTGTGGAAGGAGATGGTGGTTCTGAGTTGCACATTTTTGTATGATACCTGTATGTTTAACCTCAGGATTATTATTTTATCAAACGTTCCAGCTATTTACTTACTTGTGACTCCTTAAAGCACCTGCTACATACTTCTAGTCTCATCTTTCTTGGTCATTTCTAGCTTATTCGCTCCATAGATCATGGCTGGCCTATCAACCACACTACATATTACTGAACAATGCTGTCGCTCACGTCACAGTAAAGTCAAACAACAGTCCACTAGCATCATTCTGACACACAAAATATCCCTGGTGATGATGGGAGAAGTTTACACGTGTGTAAATGAAAGGGTTTGAGATTGCGAGGATTACCAGACCATGAATTTATCAAGTAAAAAGTGACCATCATCCATAGTCATATAACATCCCACTAAGTAAACAAGTGTTGGAAAAAAATACACGAGTCACGTTTTCATATTCTGAAGGCTGAAGAATGAGGTTATGGTGTGTCATATTGGATAGCAATATCCATAAAAACTGGGCAGAAGTTAATTTTTGTGCAAATTGTAATGCTTATCACAATAATAATCCAAAGAGAAGGGACAATTTCTTACTCAGTACCAAGAAGATCATGGACTAAAATGGGAACCTTTTTTTCACTTTAGTAATTGCGTGCACTTAATCTGTCTTGATATTTATTATTTGCTGAGATTGTGAACCTATTAGTTACTAGAAGAAGTGTTATAAATGGGATCCCTGATGTGGCAGTATCTGATAACCTTCACAGCAAGAAAACAATGAATTCAATAAAATTTTTAGAGCAATGTGAACATCGACATGTGATCTATTATAGTCAGAAAGACTGCCAGGCTGTTAAAAACCTCTTGAAGAAATCACTCAGCATTAGCAGTGATAGTTACATAGCTGTGCAGGTAGCTTTGTTGACCCGTGTGCATTAGCAGTGATAGTTACATAGCTGTGCATGTAGCTTTGTTGACCCGTGTGCATTAGCAGTGATAGTTACATAGCTGTGCATGTAGCTTTGTTGACCCGTGTGCATTAGCAGTGATAGTTACATAGCTGTGCATGTAGCTTTGTTGACCCGTGTGCATTAGCACTGATAGTTACATAGCTGTGCATGCAGCTTTGTTGACCCGTGTAGGTCTATCACCGTCTTCATTACTGATACATTGAAGATGAGTAACATTCCTGCAGCTACTTCCTTATTAAAGCCTGCAAACCTGATCTCTAGTGAAGACTGACTGAAACAAAACTAGTCTAGACAACAATTTTGGTATGATCAAATGGCAAAACATCTACATTCACTGAAAGGGATGGACAAGGTGAGAATGCAGGAAGTCTCTGCAGAGAAACAAAAGAAGGAATATTCATGATGTAGTGTGAGCGCTCTTTATTCTTTGTTATTTATGGTGAGGATGGAAAGTTGCTGAGAAGTTCAAGCTGAATATGGCACATAATGCCTGCGGTTACAGAAACTGTATATGCAATGCTTCAGGT
Source organism: Protopterus annectens (assembly GCF_019279795.1). Taxonomy (NCBI): domain Eukaryota; kingdom Metazoa; phylum Chordata; order Ceratodontiformes; family Protopteridae; genus Protopterus; species Protopterus annectens. The sequence continues at coordinate 101,687,028 of NC_056735.1, forward strand.
AAAGGGTTAGTCAGATACATGTCAAGAAAATTATTAAAAGAAGTGTCCCAAAAGATATTCCCAAATGAGGTAAAAATGACTCTAGAACATTCTGGTAGACAAAATAATGAATGTTTACCTGAAGTAGTTCTTAGGACAACAGCAGAAGTGCTAAACCAAAACAAACTTTTCATATCCTGCTGTTCTGGCCAGGCTGCTTGGTTATGGATACAATACATGTGACCTCTGTGGCCTTCATGTTTTCATGCATTTGTGCCTGGTTTTCACATGCCATCATCATGTAACACATCAATAAATCAGTTATGTACCCAGTGCTAAACTCAGATCTCTACCTGAGATTATTCCTGAAGTGGGGGAATATTATGCACCTTCAAAGATAGGTATGCAGATCTGTGACTGTCCAACCCTACCTCTTGTAGCAGGCCCATTATTCACACCTGTATCACCTGTATCATAGTCATGGCTCATAGAGCTGGCAGTTTCATAATGAGTGGGACATGTTTTTGCACTCTCACAGTGAATCAGTAAAGAGATTGCACATAATTCCTTGCAAATGGTCTCACGACAAAAACTAACTGCTGCTTCTGCAAATGATTCTCACCAGGGCACAAAACAGGTATGTCATTTATAGGTAAAAGGGGAGCAAATTTACTAAAGATAGACACATGATGGAGTTTGTCAATAATTATATATGGTTTACACCTAGAGCTCTCCTCCCAAAGCTTATTCATACAGGTACTACACAAAGGAGATAATACCCTAAACTCTGCAATTTATTGTACTCTATAATGCACTATGTTTACTCATCTCTAAGCCCAATAAAACTGTCACTTTATGTAAGCCTATATTTACAATGTACTTCCATGATAAATTATATGACTTGGTGGTGTTACTCAATCTTGCTTTTAAATTCACCGAGTGCATGCCTGCAATGCCCAGTCTTTAATCTTATTGATATCAATAAAAACTTTACTATTGTAGTATCTTGGCTTCTGCACTCTTTTACAAATTCTGCTTTATTTAATATTGTAGACTCCACAGATTGCCTGGAATGTCCATCAGAAGAATGGCCAAATGAAAGGAAGAACAAGTGTATACCAAGATCGACAGAGTTCCTATCCTACAGCGATATCATGGGTGTTTTTTTGGCTGTCGTGACAATTACCAGTTCTGTGCTGCCAGCTGCCATCCTTGTGATCTTTTTCAGATACAGCGACACTCCCCTTGTCAGAGCCAACAACCGTAACATCAGTTACCTTCTCCTGGTAGCCCTTCCTCTGTGTTCCCTGTGCTCCTTGTTTTTTATTGGACAGCCTTATAACATGACCTGCAGACTTCGCCAGGTGCTTTTTGGCATAATGTTTGTCCTTTCCATCTCCTGTGTGCTGGCCAAGACCATTATTGTTGTGGCAGCTTTTAATGCTACAAAACCCAACAGCCACTTAAGGAGTTGGGCCAGACCACACATCCCTTACTACATTGTACTATTATGTACACTTATTCAGGTAATTATTTGCATGAGCTGGATTAGTTTTGCATCCCCATATGATGAAAGGAATTTCACATCATATCCTGGACTGATACTAATAGAATGCAATGAAGGATCCACTGTTGCATTCTGGTGCATGCTGGGATACATGGGATTTTTGGCTGGTACCTGTTTCATTGTAGCATTTATGTCTAGAAATCTACCAGACAGCTTTAATGAGGCAAAGTTCATCACATTCAGCATGGTAGTGTTTATCAGTGTGTGGCTGGCCTTTATCCCAGCGTTCCTCAGTACTAGGGGTAAATATATGGTAGCGGTAGAAGTATTTGCTATTATTGCTTCCAACCTTGGTTTGCCTATTTGCATATTTTTTCCTAAGTGTTATATCATTTTAATAAATCCAAATATTAATACCAAAGAATATTTAAAAGGGAAACATAGAATGATGTAAAATTTTAGCACACGTACAAAATGTGAGCATTTGTATTCATATATGTACTAAAAGAATATACATATCTAAGCAGTAAACATACTATATTATACTGATATGTTCTTAGCTTAATCTGCGTTGAACAACAAGCAATTATTCTGACTTTTAATTTAGATATGCATGAAAATTGTATTCATCTGATTTCTAAAATATAGTTTGTGCCATAAATAAACAAGTGTGACTGTCCTATGCTGATATTGTATTCATTTGTTCATTTAGTAGGATTTAAATTATGATCACTTATGCTATGTTAAACAAACATTAATTGTACACAAACAATACATCATTGAAAAATTGTGCCTTTACTTTGTTAGGCAGCTGTTTTATATATTTTGTTTTCAGAAACATTGGAAGTTCTGCCCTATACATACATGAGAAGCATAAACGTTAATAGAACAGTGACAGTCATTCCCTGGAAACAACACTATTTTGGACAGGATTTGTACTAACAGCCCCACCAGACATACTGCAACAGTGGCAGACAGGCTCATTGTCAGTAGTCTCTGCATCACTTCAATCACTTTACCAGCTAAACCCATCCCTGCGAAGACAAGGTTGTTTCTTCTTGTGGATTGTGAAATAGCTACCTGTTTTAAGTGTCAAATACATTATCCTATCCCAAATGATTATGTACCACAACTCTCACTTTAACATCACAGCAAAAGACAACACCACTATATACCCAACTGAACACACCAAATTGCTAGGAGTGGAAATAGACAATAAACTAAAATTTGACATTCACATATCCATGACCATAAAAAAAGTCCACAAAAACCTAGGAGCATTATACAGAAATAAACAATTTCTCACCAAAGCAGCAAAGATTTCAATAGCAAATTCCCATCTTATCTCCACCCTGCTTTATGCCTCTCCAATATATACTAACCTAAGGCAATGTGATCTAAACAAGCTAGAGACCTGCTACAACAAAATCGCCAAATTCACCACAGGGGCATCCTACCGTAGTCACCACTGTCTCTCACTTGCTGAACTGGGCTGGCTTGAACTGTCTCACCTCCTTCAGTGGTATCAACTCTCACTCGCCCTTAAACTAGTAAACCATCCACTAAATGTCCCATCCCTCCAGAATCTACTCCAACCCTATCGCACCACCAGACCACTAAGATCCAGCAACAAAAATCACTTGCAGATCACTAAAGACAATAACTCTGCTGGTGAAGCACTATTCTCTTGTGCCATAGCCAAATTATGGAACTCACTCCCACCCACAATTACCTCCATACCATCATGCACCAACTTCAAAACTTTACTAAAAGCGCACCTAAAAACATGCTGGCTATGCCCTTGCAGCTCCCACTCTAATATCATCCACCCCATCCAACTACTACCTTTCTTTCACCTCCACTAACTACCTTGATTATAGCAAGCTCAGATGCTCATAAGCCTAGTACTTATTATACAGCAGGAACTTCTCATTGTTACATTTGTTAATGCCTGTTATGTACTTCACAGATAACGATTCTAGTTGTCTACTGATGTACTATGTTCTTCATCTGTAAATATGTTGTAAGAAATTTCTGTTAAATTGTTAACCACTATGTAATCCAATGTAACTACTGTCTGTTTATTTTACTGTGGAGCTTTACTCCCCAGGCCTCCGCTGAAAATGGACCCACGTCCAGTCGGACACTCCCGGTCAACAAATTTAAATAAATAAATAAATAAAAACCACTATGTAATCAGACTTGGGCAGTGTGCTGCAGGGTTTTCTTAACACCTTGTTACCTGTACTGCAGTGCGCGCCACTCAAAGGAAAGTGGTCAAAGGTAAACGTGTTGCCTGAGTTACTATCGATCTGTGACAAATGTGTGCTAATAACAGAGAGGTCTGGAGGAAGTGAAAATGCATTAAACTGCATCTTGACTTAGTTTGTGCATAGAATGAAATTAGTGCAAAAGCTAAGCAGTAAAGCTAAAGCTCTGTTCCTAAGGCAGTATGTGAAATGGTTCCCAATGACTTTCAATGAGATGCTGTTTAGCAAACTCAAGTGTTTCTAGAAGGAAATATACAGCCTAGTCAGGAGGAAGTAGCAAAGATAGTCCCTCATGAATAATGAAAACAGTAATGGGGCCGAACCGTAAAGGTGAAGAGTTCGCAGCTTTACATCTTCCTCATAAACCAGCAAACAAAACTCTGCTCTTTCAAGTAAAAGTATCTTTGCAGTCACTACCAGTTACAGCTTGCTGTGTGATTCCACCATGTGGACATTTTTTTTGAGCAAGTTCTGTATTTATTCATGGTGGGCACACCTGCATCTATGTAGCTATTAAGATGCCTGTATAGGGTTTCTGAGATCAGATCCAAGTAGGCAGCAATTTTCATGGAGTTTAGGGAGACCGTGAATTTTTACCAGGCTGTCACTTAAAAGTAGGAAGTTAGCCTTAGCGTAGTTCCTGAACATTCTGTTTTGTGGTCTGACCTTACCAGAGAAAACATTATACTGGGGGGTGTGCAGTGCTCTCCCATATTAGTGAGGACCAGTCCACCCCAGGTCAGGATATTGACAATTTGGTCTAGTGATCTTGTATTTACAAAATCCAGAGATCTGTATGCCTGTGTTTGGTGTTGTATGTGATTTCTAGTTAATAGTGGGGTAATTAAACTTGCGCATGAATGTTGTATTGGGCTGGGTGGTAAGTCTTTCCAGTAAGTGTAAACATATGTTATGGGTTTTCTGGGTCCTCCTAGAGAACGGCCTATAGCTTGCAAAGAAGTGATGCATGATATTGCCTTTGGTCATGTCAATGTGGAGAACCCAAGTGCATCATCCTGTTGGATCAGCCTTGAGGTATATTTATTTATGTTGCAAATCAAGAAATGTCCATCTTCAGGCACTGCCTATGTAGTAGTTGTTCTAAATCTGTGGAAGTCATTAGATCCTTGCATTACCAAGTACTCTCGGTGGCTTTAAACTACATCTGACTGACCACAAAGACATCAACATTCTGTAGGATGAGGAGAGCTTGCAGGGAGTAGAGTTTCTTCTTTAGATTCCTACCATTGAGAAGTAACACTTTTAGATTTTCATGGTTTTTATTTGCTATGTCAGAAGTATTTTCAGTTTGGCACTGAATAAAAAGGCACTATGGGGATGGATAATGTTTTAGCTGATATTTGAAAGCCTGGAGGGGAGAGATGCAAATCATCTCTGACAAAGCAGTATGATCTGTTGACCATCTCCTTACATGCTGACAAATATTACACCCCCCTTTGAATTAAACCAGAAACCAAGCCAGTTATTAAAATCCATCAGTCATCTTCTGTTTGTATTGTGGCATCATCCTTGGAGAAGGTAGATTGCTGCTCAATGCTAGGCTCATACTATCCTGGGACACAAATTCCATGATGTCTGTCTTCATGTAGTCTGTGAAGGTACATCTCAAGTCATTAACCTCCACATGGACTATGACTGAGTCATTCTGGTTCTTGTGGTCCAGTGACCTGAGTGTGTGCATAATATGTAAGATCCTGGCTCCTGAAAAGCAACTGAGTTTGACTATTTCCTTACTCAGGCTGGTGAGAGGGACATTGCCGTGTCTCACAATCAAGTCTCCAAAGACAGAATGCTGAGTTATGTGGTGGCTTGTCTTATGGGTGTAGAAATACAGACTCCAAGAGATGTGGGTGTTGTTTTGAAAGAGTGCATTTGGGGCTTCTGAGGGCATTTATTATGTATGCTTCATCTAGGAGGTGTTTGTTGTTTAGGAAGGTTACATTTAATTTGAGGTTGGGAGGTTGGTATAATGGATAAGTTCTTCAGCTTACAGACACAAGGTGCAGGGTTTGATTCTTCCTTGGGGTAATTGGCTAGGCTTAAAATGGCCCACAAGGGCAGTTAGCCTAGTACTAATCTATGAATTGCCTTAGCATGTGCGGGCTGTATGTCTGCTTTGAATTGTGTGCAATGGGTGCAGTGTGTGTACTACTGACAGCCTGATTGACATAAGGAATATATTTATGTCAGAGCTTTGCCTCCAGTGATATTGTGTAAATACATCTTTGACAAACCTTATCAGTCTGTTTGAGGATTAGCTTGTTTTCAGTAAAGATGAGACAATTTCTATATTGCCTCAGGATGCCCATATCCATCAAGCTGGTAACAGAGATTGTGGGAAAGTTGATTTCCATGGCAAAAGGCCCTTTTGTATTGATTAGATGGTTGTGGTGAGAATATAAATTAATGTCAGGAGTATTTGGTTTTGAAGTCTGGGGGCAGTGCTTGTCACTGCACCAACTAGTTGCTCCATGTGTAACGAGGCACTGGTGAAATTATAAGGGCACTTTTACTGGAATAATGTCAAGTCCAGATGCCTGCATCTATCCAGGGCACCGTCAAACACTCAAGAGGAAGCTATTGAAGTAGACCCTGGTGATTTATAAATGAAGCATTTAGGGAGATATTCTGGTTACGTCAGACAGTAGCTAATAAAGCACCACTTACTGAAAAAATAATTAATTTTTACAAGAATAATGAAAAACAGGATTCACCAAACTGACTACTACCTGGCTACTACTGCTAATGCAGGCCTCACCACAGCTTCATGCTGCTAGGATACAATGTCCCTTTGCTTCTTCTCTTGCCAGAAGTAAAACAGTAGCATTAATCCCAAGATGAGAAGCAAGCCACAGGCTTTTTGGTGATCAAACGTCTTGTCCCAGATGACACAGGGGTCTGTAGGCTTGTTATATCAATTTCCTAGTATATGCCTTGAATAAAAAAAAACAGACAAATCAGGAAGGTACCACACAGACATTCACTGCCCAAGACATTCAGGAATTAATGCTCTCTGCTCACCAGTAGCAATTCCAAGCTGACACCTGTGCAGCAGTAATCAGGCTTTCTGATGATCATCGGTCTCTAGGAAATAATGTTTCTATGCTCCTTCTCTCACAAGGAGCAAAACAAAAGCACTAATCCCAAGATGACTAATGACAGGCAGAATGTGGGCTCTCCAATAATTGATGGTCTTGGACCAGATGTTGCATTTTTTAAAGGGAAGATGGAAAAAATTGTTTAATATCCTAAGAGTTGCAGTGTATACTAAACAGTTAGATATGAAAGAGGGGGCAACTCAAGCTTTAGCAGTCTAAGAGGAGAGTCACTCATTCTAAAAGAGCAAAACAGATGCATGGGGTGGGTAATTAGCATTTTAGCTCTATTGAATACAGTATCAGAGCCCAATTCCAGTTGTGTTTTTAAACTTGGTGGCTTTTAGCTGTCCACACCTACTGTAAAATGGAGTTTGCAAGACCCTCTCAGTACTATTTCTGTTGGAGATTGATAGCTCAAGCTGATAAAGCTCTCCTGTTAGACTCTTAAAGTTCAAGTTAATCTCTGTATCATATTAGTCTGCATGTCATCCCTGCATTCATGTGGGTTTTCTCCAGGTGCTCTGGTTTCCTCCCATGTTACAAAGACATGCACCTGGAGTGTTTCTCCCTGGGCCTCCTCTGTCCAAGTCAGACTTTCAAGGTAAACAAATATTAAAATAAATAAAAATAAAATAAATATTATCTCATTTCGACTAGTGAATGTTGTAATATTCTGAGTGGCAATATGAATTGTGTTTTGTTCTTTTCTGCATTTTTCCTTATTTTAACCAAAGTAACTGTGTGCATTTTTAACTTTGTCTGTGACCTTTCTGTTGTAGTACCCCTCACAGTAGTGAGATAATTGTGAGTTGCTGCTCGATCAAGGCATCATTCATTACATTTCTACTGCATTTTGCTTGGATTGGGACATTAGTCTTACAGTATCACTCAAAATACTGAGAACATTGTAAATGGCTGCAGTACATGATCCTTTGTGTGTATGTATCTACATATACATTTGTTATAGCTATACACTTACACTGCAGTTTTACCGTTTACTGACTGGATTCCTCTCTAACTCATCCCCCTAAACCTGTGCTGAGCTGTGCAGCAGTGGATGGCAGTGTGCTGCGTAGACACAGACATCTAGAGATGTAGTTTTCTGTATAAAACTTCATCTGGTATTTTATCTACTGAGCGGAGAGCAGCTAGTTTGTCCTGAGAGAAGAATTAACGCTAGTGTGTTGGCTTACATCAATCCTAAACATGTGCCCCAGCTCAAACGCAGTTGCACCTGCCCCTCAAACGCAGTTGCACCTGCCCTTGTAGATCACAGAAAGGGAATCTGCTACCATGGATGTGCACTTTCATACTGGTTTCGTTGCCACCCTGGTAAAAGTGGATATCCTGATACAATATAGCAATTGTCTCATGTTCACTGACCACCACCGTACGCTGAAGCAGCCTGACACAATATGCAAGAGATATAGTTACACTGTGTCTTTGGAGGCAAAGCCCTCTCATACAGGCACTGTTATCTCCAAAAAGGTTGCCAGTAAGATGCACACTCCAACTACATGAATCAAATGCAAACTCACATATGTTATGGCGCTTACATGCAAGCTACCCAATCCAGAAAGACTTCCCATACACTTCTGTGAGCAACTTCACTAACATTCTACAAAGACAACACTTCTCAGGACACATACAACAACAACTCACCTCTAAGCCCTTAGGATAAATTACCACACAACCCAATATATCGGTCATTGGAGACTCTATTGTGAGATGCACTGATGTCTGACTCACTAGGCTGAGCAAGGAGGCAGTCACAGTCAGTTGTCTATGAGGGCCAAGGGTTCGACAGATCACACATGCACTCAGGACACTGAACCACAAGTACCAGTATGCCTTCATCATAGTCCATGTGGGTGTTAATGACCTGAGGCATACCTTCCTGCACTATATGACATGAGATATGATGCAGCTTTCACATTAGGTGTCCCAGACATGTATGAGCCTAGCACTGATCAACGTTCTACCTTCTCCAAGGGTGAAGCTACAAGATAAACAGAAGATAATTGACTTTAACAATTGGCTTGGTTAATGTTGTCATTCTAAGGCGGGTTCAATATTTAGCAGCTTGGGAGGAGATGATTGACAGACCATGCTGCTTTACCAGGGATGGTCTGCAGCTGTCCCCACTAAGCTTTTGGATATTGGCCAAAACACTATCCACCCTTATAGTGCCTTTTTAGGTCTTACAACATAGCAAATTCTATGCAAAATAAACTACATGTTTTATTGCTCTTTACTAGAAGTCTCAACAAGAAGCTCCACTCCCAGGAAACATTCCTCACTTTGGAGTGTTGACATCTGTGCAGTTACTGCGATGTGGGGTGAAGCCATGAAGGCACTCCCGGATTACAAAGCTATAATGCCTTCTGCACATTTAGACAAAGGACCACAGAAGAAGGGTGAAGAGGTGGAGGTGTATCAATCTACGCAAAAACATAAGCACACCTCCAGACTGGTCAAACAATAAGACATGTTTGATCTACTACATGTTCAGCTAACCTCAGGGAAAATCTCATACCATATCCTTGCAAGCTATAGGTCCCCATCTGTGACCCAGGATAACCATGCCACTTTTTTGAATATACTGGAGTCACTCAAAATTTAGCTCAACACCATATTTATGGGTGACTTCAATTATACAACCATACTCTGGGATACATACACAACTACTAACATGCTCAAAGATTCCTGAATTTTGTCAATTCAAACAGCCTGGAACAGCTAATCTGCACACTTAATTGTAGTGCTAATATAATGGATTTGGTACTCACAAATATGAAGGAATGTTACACACACATATACCTGCCCTTGTGTAATGTCCTCACTGATCAGATCAGATCACAAAGTTCTCACCTTTGAAATAAATATAAAGTCTGAACTCCCAGCAAACCACAGGACCTTTAAGAACTTTCACAAGGCTAGCTACCTCCTATTAAGTGATAGCATAGTTAAAATTTCAAGCACCCCCATCTCACAGAACACTGTGGCCTATGCAGAAGTATTATGGAAATCCTGTACAAGTATAAAAATAACTGCATAGAAACAGCAGTACCAAACCAAAATAAACTTAGGACAAACTCCAAAAATAAGCCCCCCTTGGTGGAACTCTAGTTTAAATAGGTTGCACAACAAAAGAAAGAAACTCCTGTCCAAACATAGGAAGGGATATGCCCAAAAGACAAAAAAAAACTGCCTCATCAATCTCAACAAGAAAATCAGGACACTAATAAAGTCCACAAGGATAAAACATGGCATTTTCAGTTATATAGGTTCATAGGTTCATAGGTTCATAGGTTCATAGGTTCATAGGTTCATACTAGGCTATCTGCCCAAGGGCATTTATAAGCCTAGCCCAGAGTTTTGTGGCTTTCGCCACCCCTTTACTATGCCCATTATTTTGCTGTGCCTCTGTCAAGCAGTGACACTGAGATAATCCCTGGGGTATATCTGCGATCTCCCATCCATTGGTCAAGATTTCTCTTGAACAAAGCCAGCGAGGTGCTCTGCCTCACATGTACCAGGATTTTGTTCCACAGCATAAAGAGTCTCTGGGTGATGAATCTGTCCCTCCAGCACGTCCTATTAATAACCGTGTCAAGGTTTAAGTCTCCCGCCCTTGTAGTTCTGAAGGATCTAGATTTTTTGAGGTGAAGCATGTTCATCAATTCTGGGTTTGACATGGCCTTGTATGTCAGGCACAGGTCACCTCTGAGCAGATGGTAAGTGACTGAATAGAGCTGGAGTTCCTTCAGTCGGGCAGCATAGGACATATTTTTGAGACCCTTTATCCTTTTGGTGAGGAACTTTTGGGGCCTTTCCAGTTGCTGCAGGTGTCGTGTCAGATACATTCCGAATGGGGCATTGTACTCAATCATTGATCTGATGAGTGATGAGTACAGGGGGACGATGACCTCCCTTGATCTAGATGTGAATCCCTTCATGATCAGGTTGGCAATGTAGAAGGTCTTCCTAACTACTTTGGCAACGTGAGTGTCAAACGAAAGGTTACTGTCAACCTGGGTCCCCAGATCCCTGATAACCTCTTCTGTGCTTAGTGGGTTGCCGCCTATATGGTAGCTAGGGGTAACCTTGTTTATCCCGAAGGGTATGACTATGCATTTTTTTGGCGTTTAACTTTAGGCCATGGCTCTGGCACCAGTTATCCATTTCTATAAGACCCTTCTGAAGGATATCTGTGTCAGATGTGTTCTCAACTATGGCGCCCAGTTTGCAGTCATCTGCAAATTTTGTCAGCCATAATCCTCCTGTGTTTGCTTGTACTTCTGAAAAGTAGATGCCGAACAGGAGTGGGCCCAGGACTGAGCCCTGTGGGACACCACTTGTGACAGGCTTTGAGTCTGACATGGCACCAGCAACTCTGACCCTGTGGGTTCTGTCACTTAGCCAGTTTGCAACCCATCTTGTGACGTATGGGTTTACATTTAAGCTGATGAGTTTTTCAATGATACCTGAGTGGGGTATTGTGTCGAAAGCCTTTGCCAGGTCAAGGTAGGCTGTGTGGACTGCCTTTCCCTCATCAATGGCCTTGGTGACTGTTTCAAAAAAGTCAACCAAGTTTAAAAGGCATGATCTGCCTTTGACAAAGCCAAACTGGGTCGGATCCAAAGTCTGCAAGTCCCCTATGTCTTTATTTATGAGTTCCATTATGATCCTCTCCATAGCTTTGCAGATCAGGCTTGTCAAGCTGATGGGACGGTAATTTCCAGGGTCGGTGGAGGCACCGCCTTTGTGAAGTGGGACCACAGTTGCCGTACGCCACTCCTTAGGCATGTATCCTGAGGTGAGGCTAATATTAAACAGCTGCCCTAACTGCGGGTTCAATTCCTCATTGAGTTCGTGGAGCACACAACCGGGGACACCATCTGGTCCCATTGATGCTGTGTTTTTTGCCTTGGAGAGAGCAGTTCTCACCTGAGCGTTAGAGATGTTTGGGGGGCTACAATCCTCTGGTATAGATATCTCACCTTTTGGGGGGGAGAAGTTTGCACTGAACCTGTCAGCCAGTATGTTGGCAATGTCTGTAGGTTCAGTAATTTTTACATCATTTTGAACTAATTCTGAGCATATCTGGGAGTTTCCTCCCAGGTTTCTAACATAGCTAAAGAAGGCCTTATGATTGTCTTTTGAGTCCTTAGCGACTTTTCTCTCAAAATTTGCCTTGGATGATTTTATGAGAGATCTTAGTTTTTTACTTATAATGATCAAAGGTGTTTTCCCTTTTAAGGATTTTGCTCTATCTTGTAGTAGCTTCCTCCTTTTGTTGTAGAGCTTGTTTATGGCTGGGGTCCACCAGACTGAATGCTTGCCTTTGGTACAAAGAGTCTTTGTTTTGTTTGGGATTGCCTGATCCATGCAGTTCTGTAGGTGCTGGTAGAAGGCATTTGTAAGTGATTCAGCGGCTTGAGTAATGGTTTCTGCAGGATCAGGGGCCTTAAAAGAGACCACACCAGTCTTTAGAAGTGTGAAGTCGGCTTTTGAGAAGTTTTTCACTGTGGTCTTTTTTATCTCAGGTGGGGGCGGGATGTGGACTTCCAGTGAGATTAGTTTATGGTCTGATCTCACCAGTGAGGGGTATACTTCCGGTGTTGAACATTGTGACCCCATGTTCGTGATGATGAGATCTAGTATGTTTTCTCCTCTTGTGGGGATGGTGACTAGTTGTTCCATGGCATTTGAGTTTATGAACTCTAGGAACCTTTGGGCTAGAGTGTTGGGGCTTGAGTAGTGATCCCAGTCTATATTCGGGTAGTTGAGGTCACCTAGTATGATGGTGTTTGGAGATACATTTATCCCCTCCAGTGTTTTCAGGAATGCTATGTGAGGTTCCTATGCAACCTTGTGGAACTAATAACCAATACTGCAATGTATTTAAAAGGAAGTTGGTGCACAGGAAAAAGTGAAAATGAAAAATACATAAAATCCAAATTTATTGCAGAGAATTGAGCTCTTTTGTCTCTGAATGAGACTTCATCAGAATTCAATCAGCCAAGTAGTTTAAGTTAATTGAGTTCATTGTCACTGTTTAAAGCTCAATAAATCTTTTGAACATCAAAACCTGAATTAAAATGATTCTTAAATACTTCAAACATTACATCTAATAAATTCACCTCTAAATATGAAAAAAGTAATACTGTATTTGAAACAATCTAAAACTTATGAATGCTAAATAGTCAAAAATCTAATAAAAATATAGTCTGATATTAAACTAGCTGATGCCTACAAGTCCCCTCCCCTTAATTTCAAAACAGGTAATGGACAACATTTTTGACACAAAGAATGTCTTATTGTCCACAAACAAGGACTGGACATGATACAGACACAGGCAAGTGCAATTTGTAATACAAATACACCCAATGGCTTAGATGCAGTTAACTTCACAGTGATTGGTTTTGACAATGATTCATTGAACAATTGGTTAAATCAATCATTTACAGGATGTTTTGTTAATAATTTGATTGTCAATTCTAGTTGAAATTACCTGGTTTTGGTGGAGTTAACAGTTTCCTTTCCTTGAAAATATTCATTTTCTTGTTGGAAACTAAACTTTATAAACTCAGAAGTTTGCAAGTGGAGTTTCTTACTTACAAGAATGCATTAGTAGGAAAATAATACCTCAAGAGTTACTTATAAACAAATTCGAGATGGAATTACTAAAGACTGTGCATTTCTCAATGATCTTGTTAAATTATTTGATTATTCTGTCCTAGAAATTCTGCAATTACTAGTGGAAAGGAATTTAAGTCTTATTAAGAATGTTAGTCAGGAAAGTATTTGTTTAAACAACAGCATTACTAATAAGTTGCTATTTTTTCAATATAAGGGTTTTTATGGACATGTCTATATCAAAACTGAAAGAAAGTTTACGGAGCTGATTAAGAAAAAGAGTAAGAAGATCGGAAAGGATGTTGAGCAAAATTAAAACAATATGGTTAATTTGGTTCATCATCACTCTCATAATGCTACTGTACATGGTACCAATCAGTATATGGGGCCCAAGAAAGACAGATTTTCAGAAGATGTTTATGTTTATGTACAAGATACTGATAGGGATCATAATCAAGGTACAATTCATATTCAGACTGCTTAGAATTATATATAATAATGAGAATATGAAAAATGGAACTTCATACTTATATAACCTAATAAAAAAACTACAAAACATTACTCAAACCATCATATTGGCAGTTTATGACTAAAGGAGATTCGATTCAATTAACCCCAAAAAATAAATCAGATATACCACTCTCAGAAAAATTGACCTCTTGTTCTCATTATTGGAGAACATTTACCTGTAAATTCCCCAGAGATGCTTCTTAACTCCTGATAAAGTTTCAAAAATCAATTCTTCTAGTAATGGGGTTTGTTGGAGATGTCAACAGATTGATAAAGCTGATTGGTCTCACATTTCCTACGAATGTATAAAAATCAAACCCTTTTGGGAAAATGTTAATTTTATGCAGGCGATTTATACAGATAATTTTGTTATGACCAAAGCTTTACTATTACTGAATATGACTGAAGGTTTTGTTTTAATAGAACTAACCTCTATCTACTTTAGACAATAGTAGCTATTGTTAGGAAATGCATAACAAAGTGATGGAATTCTACCATAGTGCCTAGCAGAGAAGATTTTCTGTGTTTGTTGAAGAGGATGGCTTTAATGGAAGTTAAAACCAAGGAATTAAGATTGTTTCCTATGCCATTATCTAATAATCCTTGGAAAAAAGTTTTAACACTGATTGACACTTGACAAATGAATCTAACCTCCTCTTGAAATAATTATTTCTTAAGTTTAATTTATCTACTTCTGTATAACTTATTCATATTTCATATGTCAGGCTGAATGAACATTTGTATATAGTTAATTTATTAAGTAATATGATAGTACACTGTATTAAGTATTCATTTGTTGTTTATTTCATATCTAAAATAAAAATGATCCGAGTAAAAAAAAAATAATCCTGGTACAGCACACTTTAGTGAAACAGATTTCCCACCATTACTAATAGGGATCATAATGAAGGGACAGCACATGTTAGTGAACAGATTTCCCGCCATTATGCAGATCAGAGTGGTTAGCTGATCAGGGGTTATATTCATATGATACCATCCCTCTTCCAGATATTGCACTAGAAAATGGAGAGGATTTTTTGGAGTCACTATACCCTCCACCTCGGAGATACAAGGGAGGGAGCAAGAGCAAAAGAGTGAGAGGGAACAGAAGGAGGTGATTTGGAGTGGTTATGAGGTTTGGTTTTAAGCCATAAGGGTGATAACATTTGTAATTATGCCATCATTCACATCACCCTCCCCAATCACGTTTCCTATTTTCAGAAAGGATTTAAATTCATACCTAACAAACATTTTAGTTTGGTGCACACTTCAATTGAATTGAAACTATTTACAAGAAAGTTAAACTTAGTAGTTTTATTTAAAGACAAGAACATTGAACATCAGAACAACAATGTAAAAAAAAGGGTGTTTTCATTTCTGTATTACAACCTGCTATTCAGGTATTTGAGCAAGTTTGCTGGACAACTGCAACAGAATAAGGAAGACAAAGACATTATTACATAGACATTTGACATTAAATGAAAGAAAAAACATGAAAGACTTAACCATCGACAGAAATATTAGACTAATTCAACCTGACAAAGGGGTGGTATGGTTCTTTTTGATTCACATAATTATTCAGGGATTACGGAAGACACTGTTCATGCAGTTAACACATACCAACAAGTGTCTAGGAACCAAATAAACATTGCTTATAGGAGAATTGATTACCATTTAGAGGAGCTTTTGCACCTGTGCAGGGTGCTTCATCAGATCTAAACATAATGAAATCATCACTTAAATACTAATGTTTCAATCCACATGACTTTAAAACAGGTCTTACAGGTATAAATTCATTTAACCCTTTACCTCTAGTCGCCTGCAAAATTGTCATCCATTTAATTTCCATACATTCTGTACAAGTTTTAATATCCCCACCTCTTAAATTTAATTTTCATTTGTTTAAGTCCCATTTGAAACAGTTCATTTCTTTTTATAGGCATTTTGTCGATGACCTGTTCATGGTATGGACAGACACAATTAATGACCTTGAAATCTTATCTGATTATATGAACACTAGAACTACTTTTTAAGGTTTACCATGGTTTGTCTCCCTTACAGGTAATTTTTATTGATGTTAGAATGATTAGGGGATGCCAAGGGAAATTTTACTACAGAGACTTTTAGGAAAGATCACTACAGGAACACATATTTGCACAGAAGGAGCATACATCCTATGCACATATTTAACGATATAGTGAAAGGCCAAGCATTAAGGTCATCTATGTTAAATTTCGAAGACACTAAGTTTTAAAATAAATGAGATCTCTTAAGTGAGAAATTTACTGAAAGGGGCTATGATGCCAGACATGTAAATAGCATTCTATCCGAGGTCTCTATGGAAAGGAAGACTGAAGGGATACCTTATTTCTCAGACAGAGTGGTGGAAATGGCCAATGTAGTCAGTAGTAAGAAAGCTGAGTCAAGGACCAAGCTTTATATGCCCTTGTTTTACTCAAGTAATGTTAAACAAATAACATATATTTATAAGAAGTGCTGGTATATATTAACTATGGATGGCAATATCAGGGAGACAGTGGGTGACGCACCTGGTTTCACATATAAAAATAAGAACCATAACAGGCTTTTAAGTTATGCTAAATTTGACATGCCTACACACATACCCAACAGATACTCTGGTATGATACCCTGTAGCAAGTGTAATTATTGTGATTTACTTGACCTATCTGGGGACTTCGTATGTCCTGATACAGGGAAAGAATTCAAGTTTAAGGTTCGGGCTGGTTGTGATACTTGTCATCTGGTCTATTTGGCTTATTGTATGCTGGAAAAACTATAAGGTGCCTTAAGAATAGGCTAAGGGAGCATGTCTGTAATATCAGAAACAGTATCTGAACTAATGCCTTGGCCAAGCATGTTATCCTTCATGGATCTTCACACTCTTTTAAATTTATGGTGATATACCTTATTCGTCCCAGGGAGCAAAGAGGTGATCTGGTGAACAGGACTGAGATAGCAGAGAGTGAATGGATTATTATGAAGGTTGGACTGTGGCAAGGGGCTTAATGATAAAGTTCCACTGAAACCAATTTTAGCTGATAAGGTTTATGTAAGGAACAGCTTCCTCTGGGACTCTGTACTGTCACTGATAAGGTGTATGTAAGGAACTGCTTCCTCTGGGACTCTGTACTGCCACTGATAAGGTGTATGCAAGGAACTGCTTCCTCTGGGACTCTGTACTGCCACTGATAAGGTGTATGTAAGGAACAGCTTCCTCTGGGATTCTGTACTGCCGCTGAAAAGGTGTATGTAATGAACTGTTTCCTCTGGGACTCTCAACTGTCACTGATAAGGTGTATGTAAGGAACTGCTTCCTCTGGGACTCTGTACTGCCACTGATAAGGTGTATGTAAGGAACTGTTTCCTCTGGGACTCTCTACTGTCACTGACAAGTTGTATGTAAGGAACTGCTTCCTCTGGGACTCTGTACTGTCACTGATAAGGTGTATGTAAGGAACTGTTTCCTCTGGGACTCTCTACTGTCACTGATAAGGTGTATGTAAGGAACCGCTTCTGCTGGGACTTTGTACTGTCACTGATAAGGTGTGTGTAAGGAACAGCTTCCTCTGGGATTCTGTACTGTCACTGATAAGGTGTATGTAAGGAACTGCTTCCTCTGGGACTCTGTACTGTCACTGATAAGGTGTATTTAAGGAACTGCTTCCTCTGGGACTCTGTACTGTCACTGATAAGGTGTATGTAAGGAACAGCTTCCTCTGGGACTCTGTACTGTCACTGATAAGGTGTATGTAAGGAACAGCTTCCTCTGGGATTCTGTACTGTCACTGATAAGGTGTATGTAAGGAACTGTTTCCTCTGGGACTCTGTACTGTCACTGATAAGGTGTATGTAAGGAACTGCTTCCTCTGGGACTCTGTACTGCCACTGATAAGGTGTATGTAAGGAACTGTTTCCTCTGGGACTCTCTACTGTCACTGATAAGTTGTATGTAAGGAACTGCTTCCTCTGGGACTCTGTACTGTCACTGATAAGGTGTATGTAAGGAACTGTTTCCTCTGGGACTCTCTACTGTCACTGATAAGGTGTATGTAAGGAACCGCTTCCGCTGGGACTCTGTACTGTCACTGATAAGGTGTGTGTAAGGAACAGCTTCCTCTGGGATTCTGTACTGTCACTGATAAGGTGTATGTAAGGAACTGCTTCCTCTGGGACTCTGTACTGCCACTGATAAGGTGTATGTAAGGAACTGCTTCCTCTGGGACTTTGTACTATCACTGGTAAGGTGTATATAAGGAACTGCTTCCTCTGGGACTCTGTACTGTCACTGATAAGGTGTATGTAAGGAACTGCTTCCTCTGGGACTCTGTACTGTCACTGATAAGGTGTATGTAAGGAACTGCTTCCTCTAGGACTCTGTACTGCCACTGATAAGGTGATAATCTTCCCTCTTCCATTTGAACCATTTCAGATGACGGAATACAATTAGGGTGGTAACTTAACCTATAACTTTGGGTTTTAGTAATTATTGCTTTAGGATATCCTACAATATCAGTACAGTAACATCTTTAACCAATTCTGCTTCTTCTAGTAATTGTATCACACACAGTGTACATGTATTTCATGGCTCCACTTCAAGATTTAAATAACTATATCCACTACACACCCCATTTCTCCCAAAACGTCCATTCTTGCAATCATTAAGGAGGAATGTGAATTTATCAAAACTGACATCTCAGTACTTTTCAAGTGCAGCCAAACTGTTCTTGAAATGTTATTTTAAAGGGTTACTATGGTAGGTACAGGTCCTAGAACCATCAAATTAATGGGCTATACTACTCAGCAACAGCTCCATGTGGTCCTGCAGAGTGGTCCTAGCAGCAGAGAACTGAGAAAAGCGACTACTTTCCTGATTTAAGTATTTTTGCTGTTTTTTTTTACCTGAAATACCTTCTCTTGCTTACCTTGAACAAGCTTAAACTGTTTTTTTAACTGTTTGTTGCATTATATATTATCTGCACTTAAAGTTTCATTTAGTCGAAAATTGGTCGAAAGTTGTTTGTTTGTTTAATTTAACTGTTGAGGCTGCCCATTAAAGTGTGCTAGCCTGTGTAACTGATTTATTACTGTTTCCTGCATTTCTGTGTGCTTTCTATCTCAAAACAAAAACAAAAAAGTCCTTGTTTTCCCGCCTCTCCTCGACTAGTTTAGACCAGTATACAGGCTTTGCTGTATTCTGGGCTGTGGTGTAGTTCCTGTGGTGTCCATTGCCTTACTTGGATAGAAGGAAGTTTCTTTGCTCACCAGTGGGAGTGGGGAGCCTTGAGCAGCCTATATGTCCCTGAAGGAGTGACCTCAGCACAAGAGTTTGCAGTAATTGGTTGTTTTTGGACCATTTCTAGCTCTTTTGAAGTTCCCTGTTTAAAATCCGCCTCTGAGCGTTTTTTTCTGGCTATACTACTCAGCAACAGCTCCACGTGGTCCTGCAGAGTGGTCCTAGCAGCAGAGAACTGAGAAAAGTGACTACTTTCCTGATTTAAGTATTTTTTGCTGTTTTTTACCTGAAATACCTTCTCTTGCTTACCTTGAACAAGCTTAAACTGTTTTTTTAACTGTTTGTTGCATTATATATTATCTGCACTTAAAGTTTCATTTAGTCGAAAATTGGTAGAAAGTTTGTTTGTTTGTTAAATTTAACTGTCGAGGCTGCCCACTAAAGTGTGCTAGCCTGTGTAACTGATTTATTACTGTGTCCTGCATTTCTGTGTGCTTTCTATCTCAAAAACAAAAAAACAAAAACAATCCTTGTTTTCCCGCCTCTCCTCGACTAGTTTAGACCAGTATACAGGCTTTGCTGTATTCTGGGCTGTGGTGTAGTTCCTGTGGTGTCCATTGCCTTACTTGGATAGAAGGAAGTTTCTTTGCTCACCAGTGGGAGTAGGGAGCCTTGAGCAGCCTATCTGTCCCTGAAGGAGTGACCTCAGCACAAGAGCTTGTAGTAATTGGCTGTTTTGGACCATTTCTAGCTCTTTTAGAGTTCCCTGTTTAAAATCCATGTTTGCACGGCTTTGCATGTTTGTGCTCATAGCGCAGCGCCGGTTAAACAAGGTTAAACTTTTGCTGGCTCTGCCAAGTCTGCTCTTCAAATTTTCCCTTAAGAAAGCTCTACTCTAATAATAATCAGTCTAATCGCTTTATTATAAGCCTAGCACTTGTTCTCAAAACCTCTCTTCTAAGTAAGCACTCGCTAACTAAAGTAAGCACTACATCCACCTACCTTCCCTGTGAGTACCCACTTCCCTTAAAGGCACAGCACTCCCTTATAATATTCTAGCATGTCGAGTGGTAGATTACTGGCATCCTCTCCGGTTCAGCTGGTTAATCTGGAAATCTTGAGATAATGCTACAATTGTCTCATGTACACAGACAACCCTCTCCTCCTCCCAACAAACACAAATACATGTGAGAGATGCAACTATATAGCCAAACTGGAGGCTGAACTCTCTCAACTCAGGACTGGCAAGACTAGACAGGAGGAGAAGGTAACCACACACACACACCAAACCCAGTCCCACATAGACCTACCACAACTGCAAACCAAACACATAATAACACAAAGACATACTTGGAGGCTCTAACAAAAAACTTACCAAAACAACAGAGGCTCCCAAAGCAGACACCCAAAAATCCACCACCTCAAAACATAACACATGCATCACATACTTCAATAAATCAGTGTGTCAAACAATCACAGCCCTTAAGGCAAAACACCATGCCTGATACACTAGTAATAGGTGAATCTATAGTCAGACACACTGACGTTCCGCTTACCAGACTGAACAAGTAGTGGGTAACGGTGAGCTGCTTATTGGGAGCTAGGATCTGCCACATAACACACGCACTCAGGTCACTCCAAAGCAAGTACAAATATGACTCCGTCATTGTCCATGCCGGCGTGAATGATCTGAGACGTACCTCCCTGGACTACATGAAAAGAGACATAGAGGAGCTCTCTGATTATGTAGCCCAGGCTGGTATGACCCTGACCCTGAGCAGCATCTTGCCCTCACCAAGAATGATGCCACAATACAAAGACAAGATGATCAGCTTTAATAATTGGCACAAATACTGGTGTCATTCTAGGGGGATCCAATGTCTGTCTGCTTGGGATGACATGCTGGACAAGCCACGCTGCTTCACAAGGGACGGCTTGCATCTGTCACCACTGGGCTTCCGGATATTGGCTAAGGCTCTTGCCTCCCCCATAGTGCCTTTTTTAGGCAAGGCTCAAAAGACAAACCCACCTCCTTAGAAAACAAAAATGGAAAAAAATGAAGGGTAATGCTGCTCAACGCCAGAAGTCTAAATCTCAAGATGCAGGCTCTCAAAGCACTCCTCAGTATGGAGAACATCGATGTCTGTGCAGTAACTGAAACCTGGTTCAAGGCTCCTGAGAGCACCCCAGTGCTACCAGGCTATACCTCATATCATGCTTTTTGGCCCCAAAACTCGGGCCAAACCAAAAAGGGAGCGGGAGTGTCCATATTCATCAAGGACACCCACACCTCCAGGTTAGTAGCAACACATGAAGCATCAGAGACCATCCAGGTGCAACTAACAGTAGGCAAAACTGCTATACTACTGGTAGCATGTTACAGACCACCCTCCCAATCTCAGGAACCCCACTCAGCCTTCCTGAAGACATTGGAGGATATGAATGTCTCACCAAACACCATCATATTGGGAGACTTCAACTACCCTAACATAGACTGGGTGCATTATTCTAGCCCAAACACCCTAGCCCAAAGGTTCCTGGAATTCATAAATTCAAATGCAATGGAACAGCTAGTCACCTCTCCCACAAGGGGAGATAATATACTAGACCTGATCATCACAAACATGGGGACAAAGTGCTCCACACTGGAAGTATACCCCTTACTAGTGAGATCTGACCACAAACTAATCACCCTGGATATACATATCCCACCTCCACCCCCAACACAAAATACTACAGTGAAAAACTTCTCAACAGCCAACTTTACACTTCTTAAAACTGAGATGGTATCTTTTAAGCCCACTGGGCCAGTGGAAACCACATCCCACAATGCAGAATCTTCACAAATGCTTTCTACGGACATCTCCAAGAATGCATGGATCATGCAATCCCAAATAAAACCAAGACCCTCACCACCAAGAGCAGGCGTCCTGTCTGGTGGACCCCAGCCATAAACAAATTGTATAACAAAAGAAGGAAGCTACTGCACGACAGAGCAAAATCCCATAAAGAGAAGGCATCTCTGATCAGCACTAGTAGAAAGCTATGTACTCTCATAAAAACATCCAAGGCCAACTTTGAGAGAAAAATCGCTATGGACACTAAAGATAACCACAAGGCCTTCTTCTGCTATGTTAGAAACCTCGGTGGAAACCCTCAAATATGTTCAGAGTTAGTTCACAATGACAAAAAATACACTGAACCCACAGATATTGCCAACATTCTGGCAGACAGGTTCAGTGCAAATTTTTCCCCTCCCTCACCCCCAAAAGAAGAAATACTTATCCCAGCTGAATGTAACCTCCCTGTCATCTCAGATGTCCAGGTGAGAACTGCCCTCAGCAAAGCTAAAACCACAGCATCAATGGAACCTGATGATATCCCGGGTTGCGTGCTACGTGAACTCCAAGAGGAGCTAAACCCACACATAAAAATGCTATTTAACCTTAGCCTTACTACAGGATATGTGCCTGAAAACTGGCGTACAGCAACAGTAGTCCCACTCTTAAGCTTAACCAGCCTGGTCTGCAAAGCTATGGAAAGAATCATTATGGAACTCATAAACAGAGACATTGGGGGCTTACAGACTCTTGATCCCACCCAGTTTGGCTTTGTAAAGGGCAGATCCTGCCTTTTGAACCTGGTTGACTTTTTTGAAACAGTCACTAGAGCCATTGACGAGGGCAAAGCAGTCCATACAGCCTACCTGGACTTGGCTAAAGCTTTCGACACAATACCCCACTCTGGCATCATAGACAAGCTCAACAGCTTAAATGTAAATCCATATGTCACAAGATGGGTGGCAAACTGACTAAAGGATAGAACCCATAAAGTCAAAATCGCTGGAGCCATGTCAGACTCAAAGCCAGTGACAAGTGGTGTCCCACAGGGCTCTGTCCTGGGACCCCTCTTGTTCAGCATTTATTTCTCAGATGTGAAAGCAAACATGGGAGGGTTGTGGCTGACAAAGTTTGCAGTTGACTGCAAACTAGGTGCCATAGTCAATACACCAGCTGACACATACATCCTACAGAAAGGCCTCACTGAAACGGACAACTGGTGCCGGAGTCATGGCCTTAAACTAAATGCCAAAAAATGTATAGTCATCCCCTTTGGGAAAAACAAAGTACCCACAAATTATCACATAGGCAGTAACCCACTGAGTACGGAAAAAGTAATCAGAGACCTGGGGACCCAAGTCGATAGTGACCTCTCATTTGACACCCACGTTGCCAAAGTGGTTAGAAAGACTTTCTACCTTGCCCACCTTATCATGAAGGGATTCACATCCAGATCAAAGGAGGTCATTGTGCCCCTGTACTCCTTCCTTATCAGGCCCATGATTCAGTACAATGCCCCATTTGGTATGTACCTCACCCGGCACTTGCAACAGCTAGAGAGACCCCAAAAGTACCTCACCAAGAGGATCAAGGGTCTCCAACATATGTCATATGCTGCCAGACTAAAGAAACTCCAACTCTATTCAGTAGCATACCGCCTGATCAGAGGTGATCTGTGCCTGACGTACAAGGCCATGTCCAATCAGGAATTGATGGACATGCTCCACCTCAAAAAATCCAAATCCATCAGAACTACGAGAGCTAAAGATTTAAACCTCAGCACAAATATGAATAGGACATGCTGGAGGGACAGATTCATAACTCAGAGGCTTCCCATACTCTGGAACAGAATCCCAGTTCATGTTAGGCAGAGCCCCTCAGTGACTCTCTTCAAGAGAAATCTTGACGAGTGGATGGGAGATCGTAGGTTTACCCCAGGGGTCATCTCTGTGTCACTACTAGACAGAGGCACAGTAAACTAATTCTACTATGTAAGGGGGTCTTCACTGTGTCACTACTAGACAGAGGCACAGTATTCTAAATCTATTCTGTACACTTATGTACCATTACATGGGGTGGCGAAAGCCACATCACTATGGCTAGGCTTATAAATGCCCCAGGGCAGATAGCCTAGTACCAAACTATGAAACTATGAAGTCATGTCTCTACTGACTGAAGACATAACCTATAACTGATAGATACAGCTCTCCCTATTTAAATATATCTATATCTATCTATCTATCATCTATCTATCTATCTATCTATCTATCTATCTATCTATCTATCTATCTATCTATCTATCTCTCTGTCTGAATGTCTTCCCAGAGCATTGCCTCCAGCCAGACCCTTATAAAAGGTTGGCCATTTCTCCATGAACAGTGGGGCTAAGACAGACAGGCAGTTGGGGTGCTCACCCCATCGATCTGATAACTGTATGCACATCTTCTTCACTGTCAGTTACAATCTGTTCTGGTTTCCCAGTCTCTTTAGGAAGGGTTGGACCTGGCGGGTTTCCCAGGTGGATTAACCATCATGGCTCCTACTCCCCTACTGTGTTTGTACTTGCTCCCTATTGTAATTCCAAGATTCAGGAGTGGAACCTCAGAAATACAAAAACTGGAGTTCTAGTATGACAGTTCAATAACCAGTAGCAAAAAAGTTCCACTCCTCAGCTATCTAAGAAATTTTGGAAAAATAAAGTGAATAAATAGACGAGCAATAATTCAGCAAACAAAAAACTACTCAGGGAGAACAAAGGGATATAAGAAGCATGAATGTCAAGTAAAAAATAAAAGACGAAATCAAACCAGGATCAAAAATAAGGAAAACAATACCGAGATATCAGAAAAAAGAGATTCTGGCAAGCAGCTGATGACTCTCACCACAATATGGAATGAGATTTAGGAAATGAAGCAAGTCCTTCAAGAAAAAATAAATATCCATAAAAAAAGATTAGCCAAGGTTGTCTTGGCTCTTAATGAGCATATTATAGCCCTACAACATGTTATGAATGAAAATATCAAACTGAAACATATGCAGAAACTGTCAAAATGAGGCTGGAATGGATAGAAGCTAAGTTAATGGAGCTAGAAGATAGGTGTAGAAGAAATAATTTAAAGATTATTGGGGTGCTTAAGCAGAAATAAGGAGCAGACCATAAATCAGCACTAAGAAAATGGGTGCAGCTATGGACTAACATACCTGTTGAAGAGATCCAGATTGAGAGAGCTCACTGCAAGGCATGGGGTCCTATGAGAGAGGAACATGGAAAGCAATGAATAGTGACTGTGAAACTACAGGGTCATATGAAGTTAAACTGAGAACCCCGAGAGGGAGGTAGCGAGGCCTGATAACACACTTTTTATGGTTGAACACAGAGAAGATATATTCCAGGACTACTCACTGGAGATGTGGTGAAGACAAATTGTTTTTACCTCACCATTAAAATATGCAAGATATTGACCTCAGGTAACAGTTACTATATCCATCAAATCTACAAATCTTCATTCATTTACAGGCACGTATGTTCTCAGATCCAGCCACAAAGATGAAAAGACCGTACAAACTAGTAAATCAATGAGGGAAGAGCATAAAAGAAGGTGCAATGGGAGGTGGAGAGAAGCAGCAGAACCAATGAAAAGCAAGACAGGGAGACAGTGAGACAGGGAGACAGGCACATGTAAGAGACAACACTTAAAAACAGACTTCTTCAGTCATCAAAGAGGTGAGAAGAAAGGCAGAGACTGGAGTGGATGAGGAAACTGAATAAAGGAGGTTAAATGAAAGGAAAGAGACAGAATAAACAAAAGATGAATAACTTTACAAAAAGTATACTTTTACATGAAATGAAAAGGACAGTTAACTGTATATCTGTGATGCTGGGAAGAAGGGTGGGCTGAGTTATTTATGACCGTAAATATAACATATTCCTTTATGTTTGTAATGACATGGAACACAACAAAGACTGTATTATATTGTATTTCACAAGGCTTTGAGCCAAGTCAATTATATAAACTGGCAAGAGGTGTTCTATATCACTTAATCTCTACCTAAAATCACATGAAAATAAGATTGTAAAGGGAAGGAGCTAATACAAGTTATAGATAAGCTGACTGGATGTCAAATATTACAAAACTGAAAATCTAATGTTACAGTAAAAGCCAGAGTGCGTCATCAAACACAGATAAAGTCTGTGGGATAGGCATAGATGGAGAAGACGGTACTTATGGATTGATCCCCCATTAAAGTTATGTAACATGGTAATATCTTATACCTATATAGTAGAATGCACAGGAGAGAAAAGTGTGTGAACCAATAATTTCAACAGAAGCCTCAAAGACAGAGGTGCAGATGACTCAATCAGTGCTCAGTGCCAGTCTCCTATCCCCTCAGGACAAGAATTAAAACCACTTTACTATAATAAGCTGATTACTATTGTAGCAATCAGCTTTTCACAGTCAGGTTCATGTCTCCCACCATCTTTTTTAAATTAAGATAGAAAAGTCATTGCTTCAACTGGCACACCAACCAGGTGGACAGTTGTGCGACATACTCCCCTCCTTTCTGTTCTAGCCATTCAGGTGCCATTTCTCCTCTCTTTCCCAAAGCATCCTTCCACGCATTTTAGAAAAAAAAAAAACAAAATAATAATTTCTTCTTTTAAACTGTAGTAGACTGCTTGCTACAAATGTAACAAACAGTTGTTATAGTTTATTCACTGCCTGCATGGAGTCCTACAGCACTCAAGTTTTAGTAAAAAAAAAAAAATGATTTTCTTTTTTGTTTTTCCTTTCAAACTGTAGCAAACTGCTTACTACAATGTAGCAAGCAGTTGCTATAGTTTAGACCACACATGGAGTGAGACAGCATTAAGGTTTGACTGCAAATGGAATTCTAGCTTTTAAAAGCCAATCTTGTATTAAAGGGAGAGATGGATCAGCTGATTGCATTCTTCCCCCAACACTTTCCTTCCAGGACAGTTGCCCCTCTTACTGCACCTTGGCTGTGGTATTGCTCACAGAAAAGTCATTAAGTAAAGGATTAATAGACTCTGGGGGAAATATATCTAATCTTAATAACAGTAGGGCAGGAAGGAAATGGATGTACACACTACGTAGGCAGGCCTAAAGCCTCGTCGAGGCTGGACAACGGGTATATAAATAATGAAAACAGTCAAACACTGGAAGAAGTGTGCTGCAGCCCTCTAATAATATCAGACCGTGCACTTGTTTGTTTAAAATAAAAGTACAGAGCAAATAGGAAATGACACAAAACTGGAGGTTCCCAAACTATTGGCTAGTACACAAAGAGGAAGTGAGTGGGTAGTTAAAGGGGTGAGAAGTTTCTTAGAAAGTTTAGGAAGGTAGAAATAGAGGAATGGAGCAGAGTTAAGAAGGAATTGAGGGGAAAAAAAGAGAAAAGAAAAGAAAAATATTCACAGGGGATTAATTGGAGAGCAAGGAAGGGTAGACTAAAGAGCCAAGGAAAGAAGCATAAGGGAAGCGAGTTAGAAAAAGAAAGGAAATACAGAGAGATGGGCTGACAAAGAGTATGGAGAAGGAGTGCTGGGCAGCAAAGCATACACTTTACAACATGCTGCAAACAAGAGCTTACATTGTGAACAAAGGCAAGTGGAAAGGGGTGTGTTCAGATTAAGGAGAGGAGGAAGGAAAGGAGGTGGAAAGACTAAAAGAAATGTTAGGTGAGTTTATGAATTATTACACAAGTCTGTGTATAATGGATGAAAATAATGGATTAGTGGGTGGAAAGGCAGGAATAAACTGTGAAGACGTCCAACTGCCTGACATAGGAAAACAGGGAAGAAGGGCGATAACTAAAGAATCAGGGAAGTATTAAGGAAAATGAAGAAAGAGAAGTCAGCTGCCACAGACTGAATAGCAGAAGAAGTATGGGAACTGGCAGGGGACAAACTAGTAGAGTTTGATATAGAATATTTCATCAAATATTAAAGGGTGTGAACCGACCAGCATCACAGAAAGAGGCTGTAATAGCAGTGATATATAAATAAAGGAAAGGTCACCTTGTCCCGTTCTCTTACAGACCATAATTATAACTGCTACATGAGAATTATATCAGACTTTAGCAAAGTTGATGCAAAATATAATACATGAAGATCAAAGAAGTTTTGGGGGCAGTTGACACTTTAATTAAGATACTGATGATTATGAAGAATGCCCAGACAAGGGGAGCAAAGTCGTCAATCCTGTCTTTAGATGCAGTGAGTGTCTTTGACAGGCTAAAGTGGCATTATTTGTTCAGACTCATAAGAAGATGGGGATTCCAGGAAGGATGAGTATCTGTTGGAAAAGGTAAATGAAGAGGTGAAGGCTAATGTAAAGGTGAGAGCAAGAATGTCAGAGGAGTTTGAGTTACTGGGAGGGACACAGCAGGATAATCTCTCTCGCCTTGTCATTCAATATATACTAGTACTGTTAGCAACACAAATAAAGAATGGAGACTTGTAAGGATATCAGTGGGGTGAGAGAAAAAGAAAAATAACAGAAAAATAATGCTATATGCTGATGATGTATTGTTAACATTACCAACCTAACCCAACCAGGGATGTTTTACACGAATGCAGTATTGCAGAGATCTATAGTTTAATATCACAGTGCAAACTAAATCAAGAGAAGATGCAGGCTTTGGCAATAACTATAAACTAAAAGTACAGATATAGGGCAGGTCATGGAGAGGGGTGGAAAGAGGATACAATTAGGCCTTTGAATAAAGAACAAGTTGAGAAAACCTAGACATAACATACAAGAGGGTACTGAATAAAGCCAAACACCAAATGGAGAAATGGAGACATTTTAAATTTGATTTGGGTCAGAAAGTGCATGTAATAAATTGATTTGTATTACAGCAATTGTTATGCTTGGGACTTGTGTTCTGGACCAAAGGAAACTTACATAAAGAAAATAAGACAGCTGAAAATAATTTTTTTGGGAAAGAGAAACACCAAAGGTAGCACTGTAACACTGAAATAGCCGGAAAGAAACATACATAAAGAAAATAAGACATCTGCAGGGAGATTTTTATTGGCTTACAGGTACATAGGATGATACTAGGCTATTGGCCCGGAGGCCCTTATAAGCCTAGGCAAGAATTCTGGGTCTATATCATAAGCAAAAACATGAAAACAATTCCGGAGACACTAAAATGAGTAATGACACGGTTTAATAAAATGCTTTTCATTTGAAACAAAGTACATACTTCTTCACATAAAAACTTCATACGTTACAATCTTTTTAAAAAACATTTCCTGCATCAAGTGACATAAAACAACAAATCAGACCACAAAGTAATGATTAGATAATGACTACCCGCCCATCACTAAAGGGACGATGACATTATCCTAAACGTGACGGAATAAGGGTTCCTACCTTAGGGGTATGCACTCCCAGTGGGACCATGACATTATCCTAAACGTGATGGAATAAGGGTTCTTACCTTAGGGGTATGCACTCCCAGTGGGACCATGACATTATTCCAAATGTCACTGAATAAGGGTTCTTACCTTAGGGGTATACACTCCCAAAGGGACCATGACATTATCCCAAACGTCACTGAATTAGGGTTCTTACCTTGGGGTTATACACACCCAATGGGACCAGGACATTTGGCCTAATTTCACTGAATAACAGTTCTTGCCTTAGGATTATGCCTCCCAATTGGACCATGACATTATCCCAAATACCACTGAATAAGGGTTCTTACCTTAGAAGTAGGCACTCCCAATGGGATGGTGACATTATTCCAAATGTCACTGAATAAGGGTTCTTACCTTAGGGGTATGCACTCCCAATGGGACAGTGAAATTACCCCAAATGTTACTGAATAAGGGTTCTTATCTTAGGGTTATGCACCCCCAATGTGACCGTGACATTATCCCAAATGTCACTGAATAAGGGTTCTTACCTTAGGGGTACGCACTCCCAATGGGACCATGACATTATCCCAAATCTTTGAATAAGGGTTGTCACCTTAGGGGTATGCACTCCCAATGGACCATAAAATTATCCCAAATGTCACTAAATAAGGGTTCTTACCTTAGGGTTATGCACTCCCAATGGGACCATGACATTATCCCAAATGTCACTGAATAAGGGTTCTTACCTTAGGGGTGTGAACTCCCAATGGGACCATGACATTATCCCAGATGTTATCGAATATGGGTTTTTACCTTAAGGGTAGGTACTCCCAATGGGACTGTGATATTATCCTAAATGTCAATGAATAAGTGTTCTTACCTTAGGGGTAGGCACTCCCAATGGGACCATGACATTATCACAAATGTCAGAGCTCTGACCTTAGGGGTATGCACTCCCAATGGGACCATGACATTACCCCAAATGTCACTGAATAAAGGCTCTGACCTTAGGGGTATGCACTCTCAATGGGACCATGACATTACCCCAAATGTCACTTAATAAGGGTTCTCACCTTAGGGGTATGAACTCCCAATGGGACCAAGACATTATCCCAAATGTCACTGAATAAGGGTTCTTACCTTAGGTCTATGCACTCCCAATGAGACCCTGACATTATCACAAATGTCACTGAACAAGGGTTCTTACCTTAGGGGTATGCACTCCCAATGGGACCGGGACATTATCCAAAATGTCACTGAATAAGGGTACTTACCTTAAGGGTATGCACTCCCAATGGGACTGTGACATTATCCCAAATGTCACCGAATAAGGGTTCGTACCTTAGGAGTATGCACTCCCAAAGGGACCGTGACATTACCCCAAATGTCACCGAATAAGGGTTCTTACCTTGGGGTATGCACTCCCAATGGGACCGTGACATTACCCCAATTGTCACCGAATAAGGGTTCTTTCCTTTGGGGTATGCACTCCCAGTGGGACAGTGACATTATCCCAAATGTCACCGAATAAGGGTTCTTACCTTAGGGGTATGCAATCCTAATGGGACCTTGACATTATACCAAATGTCATTGAATAAGGGTTCTTACCTTAGGACTATGCACTCCCAATGGGACTCTGACATTATCCCAAATGTAACTGAATAAGGGTTCTTACCTTAGGGGTAAGCACTCCCAATGGGACAGTGACATTATCCCAAATGTCACTGAATAAGGGTTTTTACCTTAGGGGTATACACTCCCAATGGGACCGTGACATTATCCCAAATGTCACTGGATAATGGTCCTTACCTTAGGAGAATGCCCTCCCAATGGGACTGAGACATTATCCCAAATTTCACTGAATAAGGGTTCCTACCTTAGCAGTATGCACTCCCAATGGGACCATGACCTTATCCAAAATGTCATTGAAGAAGGGTTCTTACCTTAGGGGTATGCACTCCCAAGGGGACCATGACATTATCCCAAACTTCACTGAATAAGGGTCCTTACATTCTGGGTATGAACTCCCAATGGAAATGTGAAACTACCCCAAATGTACTCAAAACAGGACCATGACATTATCCCAAATCACATTGAATAAGGGTTCTTACCATAGGAAAATGCACTCCCAATGGACCATGACATTATCCCAAATGTCATAGGTTCATAGGTTCATAGGTTCATACTAGGCTATCTGCCCTGGGGCATTTATAAGCCTAGCCCAATTGTGTTTGGCTTATGCCACCCCTTGATTTGAGTATACTGTGCCCTTTTTAAAGTTTAGTTTACTGTGCCTCTGTCTAATAGTGACACGGAAGTAATC
Organism: Protopterus annectens; assembly: GCF_019279795.1. Lineage (NCBI taxonomy): Eukaryota > Metazoa > Chordata > Ceratodontiformes > Protopteridae > Protopterus > Protopterus annectens. The sequence continues at coordinate 101,718,862 of NC_056735.1, forward strand.
CCCAGGACAAACCTATGATCCCCCATCCACTCATCAAGATTCTTCTTGAAGAGAGTCAGTGAGGTGCTCTGCCTAACATGAAATGGAATTCTATTCCAGAGCGAATGGAGCCTCTGGGTTATGAATCTGTCCCTCCAGCATGTTCTATTTATTTCTGTGCTGAGGTTCAAGTCCCTCGAGCGCGTGGCTCTAAGGGATTTAAATTTACTGAGGTGGAGCATGTCCATTAATTCTGGGTTGGACATAGCTTTATATGTCAGGCATAGATCACCTCGAAGTAGGCGGTATGCAACTGAGTAGAGCTGGAGTTTTTTTAACCGAGAAGCATATGGCATCTGTTTGAGTCCCTTGATCCTCCTCGCGAGGTACTTTTGGGGTCTTTCTAATTGCTGCAGGTGTCGGGTAAGGTACATCCCAAAGGGGGCATTGTATTCTATGATGGGCCTGATGAGGGATGAATAAAGAGGTACGATTACCTCTCTTGATCTAGATGTGAATCCTTTCATGATGAGGTGGGCTATGTAGAAGGTCTTTCTAACCACTTTGGCAATGTGGTTGTCAAAGGAGAGATTGCTATCAAATTGGGTCCCCAGATCCCTAATTACTTTCTCTGTACTTAATGGGTTACCACCTATGTGGTAATTTGTGGGCACATTGTTTTTGCCAAAGGGTATGACTATACACTTTTTGGCATTTAGCTTTAGACCATGGCTCTGGCACCAGTTATCCGTCTCTGCGAGACCTTTTTGAAGGATGTTTGTGTCAGCTGGAGAGTCAATTATGGCACCCAGTTTGCAGTCATCTGCAAACTTGGTGAGCCATAGTCCTCCCACGTTGGCCTGTACTTCAGAAAAGTAAATACCGAACAAGAGAGGTCCCAGGACAGAACCTTGTGGGATGCCATTTGTGACCGGATTTGAGTCTGACATGGCCCCAGCAACTCTGACTCTGTGGGTTCTGTCTTTGAGCCAGTTTGCGACCCATCTTGTGAGACAGGGGTTTATATTTAGGCTGGATAGCTTATCTATGATGCCTGAGTTTGGTATTGTGTCAATTGCCTTTGCGAGGTCTATGGGGCTATGAAAGTATCCGAAATGTCACTAAATAAGGGTTCTTACCTTACGGGTCTGCACTCCGAATGGGACCATGACATTATCCCAGATGTCATCGAATAAGGGTATTTACCTTAGGGGAATGCACTCCCAATGGGACCATGACATTATCCCAGATGTTATCGAAAAAGAGTTTTTACCTTAATCGTAGGTACTCCCAATAGTACAGAGACATTATCCTAAATGTCACTGAATAAGGGTTCTAACCTTAGGGGTATGCACTCCCAATGGGACCATGACATTATGCCAAATGTCACTGAATAAGGGGTCTTACCTTAGCGGTATGCACTCCCAATGGGACTGTGACTTTATCCCAAATGTCACTGAATAAGGGTTCTTACCTTAGGGGTATGCACTCCCAATGGGACTGTTACATTATCCCAAATGTCACTGAATAAGGGTTCTTACCTTAGGGGTATGCACTCCCAATGGGACCATGACATTATCCCAAATGTCACTGAATAAGGGCTCTGACCTTAGGGGTATGCACTCCCAATGGGACCATGACATTACCCCAAATGTCATTGAATAAGGGCTCTGACCTTAGGGGTATGCACTCCCAATGGGACCATGGCATTATGCCAAATGTCACTGAATAAGGGTTCTTACCTTAGGGTATGCACTCCCAATGGGACCGTGACATTATCCCAAATGTCACTGAATAAGGGTTCTTACCTTAGGGGTATGCACTCCCAATGGGACTGTGACATTATCCAAAATGTCACTGAATAAGGGTTCTTACCTTATGGGTATGCACTCCCAATGGGACCATGACATTATCCCAAATGTCACTGAATAAGGGTTCTTACCTTAGGGGTATGCAGTCCCAATGGGACTGTGACATTACCCCAAATGTCACCGAATAAGGGTTCTTACCTTTGGGGTATGCACTCCCAGTGGGACCGTGACATTATCCCAAATGTCACAGAATAAGGGTTCTTGCCTTATGGGTATGCACTCCCAATGGGACCGTGACATTATACCAAATGTCATTGAATAAGGGTTCTTACCTTAGGACTATGCACTCCCGATGGGACCGTGACATTATTCCAAATGTCATTGAATAAGGGTTGTTACCTTAGGGGTATGCACTCCCAATGGGACCCTGACATTATCACAAATGTCACTGAATAAGGGTTCTTACCTTAGGGGTATGCACTCCCAATGGGACTGTGACATTATCCCAAATGTCACTGAATAAGGGTTCTTACCTTAGGGTATGCACTCCCAATGGGACCGTGACATTATCCCAAATGTCACTGAATAAGGGTTCTTACCTTAGGGTATGCACTCCCAATGGGACCATGACATTATCCCAAATGTCACTGAATAAGGGTTCTTACCTTAGGGTATGCACTCCCAATGGGACCATGACATTATCCCAAATGTCACTGAATAAGGGTTCTTACCTTAGGGTATGCACTCCCAATGGGACCATGACATTATCCCAAATGTCACTGAATAAAGGTTCTTACCTTAGGGGTATGCACTCCCAATGGGACCCTGACATTATCCCAAATGTCACTGAATAAGGGTTCTTACCTTAGGGTATGCACTCCCAATGGGACCAAGACATTATCCCAAATGTCACTGAATAAGGGTTCTTACCTTAGGGGTATGCACTCCCAATGGGACTGTGACATTATCCCAAATGTCACTGAATAAGGGTTCTTACCTTAGGGTATGCACTCCCAATGGGACCATGACATTATCCCAAATGTCACTGAATAAGGGTTCTTACCTTAGGGTATGCACTCCCAATGGGACCGTGACATTATCCCAAATGTCACTGAATAAGGGTTCTTACCTTAGGGGTATGCACTCCCAATGGACCATGACATTATCCCAAATGTCACTGAATAAGGGTTCTTACCTTTGGGGTATGCACTCCCAATGGGACCATGACATTATCCCAAATGTCACTGAATAAGGGTTCTTACCTTAGGGTATGCACTCCCAATGGGACCGTGACATTATCCCAAATGTCACTGAATAAGGGTTCTTACCTTAGGGGTATGCACTCCCAATGGGACCGTGACATTATCCCAAATGTCACTGAATAAGGGTTCTTACCTTAGGGGTATGCACTCCCAATGGGACCATGACATTATCCCAAATGTCACTGAATAAGGGTTCTTACCTTAGGGTATGCACTCCCAATGGGACTGTGACATTATCCCAAATGTCACTGAATAAGGGTTCTTACCTTAGGGTATGCACTCCCAATGGGACCCTGACATTATCTCAAATGTCACTGAATAAGGGTTCTCACCTTAATGTTATGCACTCCCAATAGGACCACAACATTATCCCAAATGTCACTGAATAAAGGTTCTTACCTTAGGGGTATGCACTCCCAATGGGACCATGACATTACCCCAAATGTCACTGAATAAGGGTTCTTACCTTAGGGGTATGCACACCAAATGGGAGCATGACATTATCCCAAATATCACTGAATAAGGTTGTTTACCTTAGGCGTATGCACTCCCAATGGGACCATGACATTATCCCAAATGTCACTGAATAAGGGTTCTTACCTTAGGGGTATGCACTCCCAATGGGACCATGACATTATCCCAAATGTCACTGAATAAGGGTTCTTACCTTAGGGTATGCACTCCCAATGGGACCATGACATTATCCCAAATGTCACTGAATAAGGGTTCTTACCTTAGGGGTATGCACTCCCAATGGGACCATGACATTATCCCAAATGTCACTGAATAAGGGTTCTTACCTTAGGGTATGCACTCCCAATGGGACCATGACATTATCCCAAATGTCACTGAATAAGGGTTCTTACCTTAGGGGTATGCACTCCCAATGGGACCATGACATTATCCCAAATGTCACTGAATAAGGGTTCTTACCTTAGGGTATGCACTCCCAATGGGACAGTGACATTATTCCAAATGTCACTGAATAAGGGTTCTTACCTTAGAGGTATGCATTCCCAATGGGACCATGACATTATCCCAAATGTCACTGAATAAGGGTTCTTACCTTAGGGGTATGCACTCCCAATGGGACCATGACATTATCCCAAATGTCACTGAATAAGGGTTCTTACCTTAGGGTATGCACTCCCAATGGGACCCTGACATTATCCCAAATGTCACTGAATAAGGGTTCTTACCTTAGGGTATGCACTCCCAATGGGACCGTGACATTATCCCAAATGTCACTGAATAAGGGTTTTTACCTTAGGGTATGCACTCCCAATGGGACCCTGACATTATCCCAAATGTCACTGAATAAGGGTTTTTACCTTAGGGTATGCACTCCCAATGGGACCCTGACATTATCCCAAATGTCACTGAATAAGGGTTTTTACCTTAGGGTATGCACTCCCAATGGGACCCTGACATTATCCCAAATGTCACTGAATAAGGGTTTTTACCTTAGGGTATGCACTCCCAATGGGACCAAGACATTATCCCAAATGTCACTGAATAAGGGTTCTTACCTTAGGGTATGCACTCCCAATGGGACTGTGACATTATCCCAAATGTCACTGAATAAGGGTTCTTACCTTAGGGTATGCACTCCCAATGGGACCCTGACATTATCCCAAATGTCACTGAATAAGGGCTCTTACCTTAGGGTATGCACTCCCAATGGGACCCTGACATTATCCCAAATGTCACTGAATAAGGGTTCTTACCTTAGGACTGTGCACTCCCAATGGGACCATGACATTATCCCAAATGTCATTGAATAAGGGTTCTTACCTTAGGGTATGCACTCCCAATGGGACCCTGACATTATCCCAAATGTCACTGAATAAGGGTTCTTACCTTAGGGTATGCACTCCCAATGGGACCATGACATTATCCCAAATGTCACTGAATAAGGGTTCTTACCTTAGGGGTATGCACTCCCAATGGGACCATGACATTATCCCAAATGTCACTGAATAAGGGTTCTTACCTTAGGGTATGCACTCCCAATGGGACTGTGACATTATCCCAAATGTCACTGAATAAGGGTTCTTACCTTAGGGTATGCACTCCCAATGGGACCATGACATTATCCCAAATGTCACTGAATAAGGGTTCTTACCTTTGGGGTATGCACTCCCAATGGGACCATGACATTATCCCAAATGTCACTGAATAAGGGTTCTTACCTTAGGGTATGCACTCCCAATGGGACCATGACATTATCCCAAATGTCACTGAATAAGGGTTCTTACCTTAGGGTATGCACTCCCAATGGGACCATGACATTATCCCAAATGTCACTGAATAAGGGTTCTTACCTTAGGGTATGCACTCCCAATGGGACCCTGACATTATCCCAAATGTCACTGAATAAGGGTTCTTACCTTAGGGTATGCACTCCCAATGGGACCCTGACATTATCCCAAATGTCACTGAATAAGGGTTTTTACCTTAGGGTATGCACTCCCAATGGGACCCTGACATTATCCCAAATGTCACTGAATAAGGGTTCTTACCTTAGGGTATGCACTCCCAATGGGACCATGACATTATCCCAAATGTCACTGAATAAGGGTTCTTACCTTAGGTGTATGCACTCCCAAAGGGACCGTGACATTACCCCAAATGTCACTGAATAAGGGTTCTTACCTTGGGGTATGCACTCCCAATGGGACTGTGACATTATCCCAAATGTCACTGAATAAGGGTTCTTACCTTAGGGGTATGCACTCCCAATGGGACCATGACATTATCCCAAATGTCACTGAATAAGGGTTCTTACCTTAGGGGTATGCACTCCCAATGGGACCATGACATTATCCAAATGTCACTGAATAAGGGTTCTTACCTTAGGGTATGCACTCCCAATGGGACCATGACATTATCCCAAATGTCACTGAATAAGGGTTCTTACCTTAGGGTATGCACTCCCAATGAGACCACAACATTATCCCAAATGTCACTGAATTAGGGTTCTTACCTCAGGGTAATGCACTCCCAATGGGACCATAACATTACCCCAAATGTCACTGAATAAGGGATCTTACCTTAGGGTATACACTCCCAATGGGAGCATGACATTATCCCAAATGTCACTGAATAAGGGTTTTTACCTTAGGGTATGCACTCCCAATGGGACCATGACATTATCCCAAATGTCACTGAATAAGGGTTCTTACCTTAGGGGTATGCACTCCCAATGGGACCATGACATTATCCCAAATGTCACTGAATAAGGGTTCTTACCTTAGGGGTATGCACTCCCAATGGGACCATGACATTATCCCAAATGTCACTGAATAAGGGTTCTTACCTTAGGGTATGCACTCCCAATGGGACCATGACATTATCCCAAATGTCACTGAATAAGGGTTCTTACCTTAGGGGTATGCACTCCCAATGGGACCATGACATTATCCCAAATGTCACTGAATAAGGGTTCTTACCTTAGGGGTATGCACTCCCAATGGGACCATGACATTATCCCAAATGTCACTGAATAAGGGTTCTTACCTTAGGGTATGCACTCCCAATGGGACCATGACATTATCCCAAATGTCACTGAATAAGGGTTCTTACCTTAGGGGTATGCACTCCCAATGGGACCATGACATTATCCCAAATGTCACTGAATAAGGGTTCTTACCTTAGGGGTATGCACTCCCAATGGGACATGACATTATCCCAAATGTCACTGAATAAGGGTTCTTACCTTAGGGGTATGCACTCCCAATGGGACCATGACATTATCCCAAATGTCACTGAATAAGGGTTCTTACCTTAGGGGTATGCACTCCCAATGGGACCATGACATTATCCCAAATGTCACTGAATAAGGGTTCTTACCTTAGGGGTATGCACTCCCAATGGGACCATGACATTATCCCAAATGTCACTGAATAAGGGTTCTTACCTTAGGGGTATGCACTCCCAATGGGACCATGACATTATCCCAAATGTCACTGAATAAGGGTTCTTACCTTAGGGTATGCACTCCCAATGGGACCATGACATTATCCCAAATGTCACTGAATAAGGGTTCTTACCTTAGGGTATGCACTCCCAATGGGACCATGACATTATCCCAAATGTCACTGAATAAGGGTTCTTACCTTAGGGTATGCACTCCCAATGGGACCCTGACATTATCCCAAATGTCACTGAATAAGGGTTTTTACCTTAGGGTATGCACTCCCAATGGGACCCTGACATTATCCCAAATGTCACTGAATAAGGGTTTTTACCTTAGGGTATGCACTCCCAATGGACCCTGACATTATCCCAAATGTCACTGAATAAGGGTTCTTACCTTAGGGGTGTGAACTCCCAATGGGACTATGACATTATCCCAAATGTCACTGAATAAGAGTTCTTATCTTAGGGTATGAACTCCCAATGGGACCATGACATTATCCCAAATGTCACTGAATAAGGGTTCTTACCTTAGGGGTATGCACTCCCAATGGGACCATGACATTATCCCAAATGTCACTGAATAAGGGTTCTTACCTTAGGGGTATGCACTCCCAATGGGACCATGACATTATCCCAAATGTCACTGAATAAGGGTTCTTACCTTAGGGGTATGCACTCCCAATGGGACCATGACATTATCCCAAATGTCACTGAATAAGGGTTCTTACCTTAGGGTATGCACTCCCAATGGGACCATGGCATTATCCCAAATGTCACTGAATAAGGGTTCTTACCTTAGGGGGTATGCACTCTCAATGGGACCATGACATTATCCCAAATGTCACTGAATAAGGGTTTTTACCTTAGGGTATGCACTCCCAATGGGACCCTGACATTATCCCAAATGTCACTGAATAAGGGTTTTTACCTTAGGGTATGCACTCCCAATGGGACCATGACATTATCCCAAATGTCACTGAATAAGGGTTCTTACCTTAGGGGTATGCACTCCCAATGGGACCATGACATTATCCCAAATGTCACTGAATAAGGGTTCTTACCTTAGGGTATGCACTCCCAATGGGACCATGACATTATCCCAAATGTCACTGAATAAGGGTTCTTACCTTAGGGGTATGCACTCCCAATGGGACCATGACATTATCCCAAATGTCACTGAATAAGGGTTCTTACCTTAGGGTATGCACTCCCAATGGGACCATGACATTATCCCAAATGTCACTGAATAAGGGTTCTTACCTTAGGGGTATGCACTCCCAATGGGACCATGACATTATCCCAAATGTCACTGAATAAGGGTTCTTACCTTAGGGTATGCACTCCCAATAGGACCATGACATTATCCCAAATGTCACTGAATAAGGGTTTTTACCATAGAGGTATACACTCCCAATGGGACCTTGACATTATCCCAAATGTCACTGAATAAGGGTTCTTACCTTAGGGTATGCACTCCCAATGGGACCATGACATTATCCCAAATATCACTGAATAAGGGTTCTTACCTTAGGTATGCACTCCCAATGGGACCATGACATTATCCCAAATGTCACTGAATAAGGGTTCTTACCTTAGGGGTATGCACTCCCAATGGGACCATGACATTATCCCAAATGTCACTGAATAAGGGTTCTTACCTTAGGGGTATGCACTCCCAATGGGACCATGACATTATCCCAAATGTCACTGAATAAGGGTTCTTACCTTAGGGTATGCACTCCCAATGGGACCCTGACATTATCCCAAATGTCACTGAATAAGGGTTCTTACCTTAGGGTATGCACTCCCAATGGGACCATGACATTATCCCAAATGTCACTGAATAAGGGTTCTTACCTTAGGGGTATGCACTCCCAATGGGACCATGACATTATCCCAAATGTCACTGAATAAGGGTTCTTACCTTAGGGGTATGCACTCCCAATGGGACCATGACATTATCCCAAATGTCACTGAATAAGGGTTCTTACCTTAGGGGTATGCACTCCCAATGGGACCATGACATTATCCCAAATGTCACTGAATAAGGGTTCTTACCTTAGGGTATGCACTCCCAATGGGACCATGACATTATCCCAAATGTCACTGAATAAGGGTTCTTACCTTAGGGGTATGCACTCCCAATGGGACCATGACATTATCCCAAATGTCACTGAATAAGGGTTCTTACCTTAGGGGTATGCACTCCCAATGGGACCATGACATTATCCCAAATGTCACTGAATAAGGGTTCTTACCTTAGGGTATGCACTCCCAATGGGACCATGACATTATCCCAAATGTCACTGAATAAGGGTTCTTACCTTAGGGTATGCACTCCCAATGGGACCATGACATTATCCCAAATGTCACTGAATAAGGGTTCTTACCTTAGGGGTATGCACTCCCAATGGGACCATGACATTATCCCAAATGTCACTGAATAAGGGTTCTTACCTTAGGGGTATGCACTCCCAATGGGACCATGACATTATCCCAAATGTCACTGAATAAGGGTTCTTACCTTAGGGGTATGCACTCCCAATGGGACCATGACATTATCCCAAATGTCACTGAATAAGGGTTCTTACCTTAGGGTATGCACTCCCAATGGGACCATGACATTATCCCAAATGTCACTGAATAAGGGTTCTTACCTTAGGGGTATGCACTCCCAATGGGACTGTGACATTATCCCAAATGTCACTGAATAAGGGTTCTTACCTTAGGGGTATGCACTCCCAATGGGACCATGACATTATCCCAAATGTCACTGAATAAGGGTTCTTACCTTAGGGTATGCACTCCCAATGGGACCATGACATTATCCCAAATGTCACTGAATAAGGGTTCTTACCTTAGGGGTATGCACTCCCAATGGGACCATGACATTATCCCAAATGTCACTGAATAAGGGTTCTTACCTTAGGGGTATGCACTCCCAATGGGACCATGACATTATCCCAAATGTCACTGAATAAGGGTTCTTACCTTAGGGGTATGCACTCCCAATGGGACCATGACATTATCCCAAATGTCACTGAATAAGGGTTCTTACCTTAGGGGTATGCACTCCCAATGGGACCATGACATTATCCCAAATGTCACTGAATAAGGGTTCTTACCTTAGGGTATGCACTCCCAATGGGACCATGACATTATCCCAAATGTCACTGAATAAGGGTTCTTACCTTAGGGGTATGCACTCCCAATGGGACCATGACATTATCCCAAATGTCACTGAATAAGGGTTCTTACCTTAGGGTATGCACTCCCAATGGGACCATGACATTATCCAAATGTCACTGAATAAGGGTTCTTACCTTAGAGGTATGCACTCCCAATGGGACCATGACATTATCCCAAATGTCACTGAATAAGGGTTCTTACCTTAGGGTATGCACTCCCAATGGGACCCTGACATTATCCCAAATGTCACTGAATAAGGGTTCTTACCTTAGGGTATGCACTCCCAATGGGACCATGACATTATCCCAAATGTCACTGAATAAGGGTTCTTACCTTAGGGGTATGCACTCCCAATGGGACCATGACATTATCCCAAATGTCACTGAATAAGGGTTCTTACCTTAGGGGTATGCACTCCCAATGGGACCATGACATTATCCCAAATGTCACTGAATAAGGGTTCTTACCTTAGGGGTATGCACTCCCAATGGGACCATGACATTATCCCAAATGTCACTGAATAAGGGTTCTTACCTTAGGGGTATGCACTCCCAATGGGACCATGACATTATCCCAAATGTCACTGAATAAGGGTTCTTACCTTAGGGGTATGCACTCCCAATGGGACCATGACATTATCCCAAATGTCACTGAATAAGGGTTCTTACCTTAGGGGTATGCACTCCCAATGGGACCATGACATTATCCCAAATGTCACTGAATAAGGGTTCTTACCTTAGGGGTATGCACTCCCAATGGGACCATGACATTATCCCAAATGTCACTGAATAAGGGTTCTTACCTTAGGGGTATGCACTCCCAATGGGACCATGACATTATCCCAAATGTCACTGAATAAGGGTTCTTACCTTAGGGGTATGCACTCCCAATGGGACCATGACATTATCCCAAATGTCACTGAATAAGGGTTCTTACCTTAGGGGTATGCACTCCCAATGGGACCATGACATTATCCCAAATGTCACTGAATAAGGGTTCTTACCTTAGGGGTATGCACTCCCAATGGGACCATGACATTATCCCAAATGTCACTGAATAAGGGTTCTTACCTTAGGGGTATGCACTCCCAATGGGACCATGACATTATCCCAAATGTCACTGAATAAGGGTTCTTACCTTAGGGTATACACTCCCAATGGGAGCATGACATTATCCCAAATGTCACTGAATAAGGGTTCTTCCCTTAGGGTATGCATGCCCAATGGGAGCATGACATTATCACAAATATCACTGAATAAGGGTTCTTACCTTAGGGTATGCACTCCCAATGGGACCATGACATTATCCCAAATGTCACTGAATAAGGGTTCTTACCTTAGGGGTATGCACTCCCAATGGGACCATGACATTATCCCAAATGTCACTGAATAAGGGTTCTTACCTTAGGGTATGCACTCCCAATGGGACCATGACATTATCCCAAATGTCACTGAATAAGGGTTCTTACCTTAGGGGTATGCACTCCCAATGGGACCATGACATTATCCCAAATGTCACTGAATAAGGGTTCTTACCTTAGGGGTATGCACTCCCAATGGGACCATGACATTATCCCAAATGTCACTGAATAAGGGTTCTTACCTTAGGGTATGCACTCCCAATGGGACCATGACATTATCCCAAATGTCACTGAATAAGGGTTCTTACCTTAGGGTATGCACTCCCAATGGGACCATGACATTATCCCAAATGTCATTGAATAAGGGTTTTTACCTTAGGCGTATGCACTCCCAATGGGACTGTGACATTATCCCAAATGTCACAGAATAAGTGTTCTTACCTTTGGGGTATGCACTCCCAATGGGAATGTGACATTATCCCAAATGTCACTGAATAAAGGCTCTTAACTTAGGGGTATGCAATCCCAATGGGAATGTTACATTATCCCAAATGTCAATGAATAAGGATTCTTACCTTAGGGGTATGCACTCTTAATGGGACCATAACATTACCCCAAATGTCACTGAATAAGGGCTCTGATCTTAGGGTTATGCACTCCCAATGGGACCATGACATTACCCCAAATGTCACTTAATAAGGGTTCTTACCTTAGGGATATAAACTCCCAATTGGAACATGACATTAACCAAATGTCACTGAATAAGGGTTATTACCTTAGGGCATACCTCCCAACCATACCGATTTACTCGGTTTTTACCAAGTTTTGGAGTCCAAATGAAGGGGTGCCACAATTCCCGAGTGGCACCCCTTCAATTCCGATTTTTGTCTTTTTTTTCCCATTTTCAAATTTTGGTGCTTTCAGAGCTGACGTCATCACGTGCGCGATGACGTCAGCTCCATCATGGCTATCAGCCAGTCGGAATTGAGCTTCCGGCTACAAATCTGCAAATGCGAGCGAGCGGGAAATCATCTTTTAGCACTCAGTATAGTAACAGTCAGGAAAGGTTTGCAAGGAAATCGGCTTGTTTGGCATTTGGGGACTTAACAGACGTGAAAGCTTTACAGGACTCGTTACAGCTGGGAAATCTTTACAGTAAGAAAATCGGCTTGTTTGGTTTGATTTTGGTAAGTGTGCTTTTATGCTTCTGCCTCCCCAGTTATGATAACTGAATTTGAAACAGTGTTAGTAGTGCTGGGTGAGGGTTCTGATATAACTACTCATGCCATCTACAGCATTTTCAACGTAGATGTAACTATCATTGTTTTTTTTTTTTTTTTTGCAAACTGTATTGATGGAATATGTACAGTAAGTTCCGTGTTCCCTACTTGCAGTTCATAGTATTTATAAAGCAGCCAGTGTCAACCATAACCCATATAACTGAAACTCTGCAATCTGACCTAGTATGTTATCAACTTCTGACCACATTGACTCATCTGGCCATCAGCATCTTGTGAAGTCAGCTCTGTTCTAGATTTCTGGACAGGAATATTTGTAATTGTCCATGCTTTAGCCACTAAAGCTAAATTATATTTTGAATGTAACAGGTAATAATGTATAATCTGAAAGCAGCTCGCAGTCACAGAATGTGTATTAATCTATCGCATCTAGTAGCAGTGTGTGACATGAGCCATTAAGCTACAGAGTTATTTGGCTTACTTTTTTTTAGTGAGTGTTCAGGTGGTTTTCTGAAGGCCAGATGTCAAGTTTGTCTTACTAAGTTGGTTTAGTTCGTAAATGTAGTGCTTGAGCTTTGTATCCACTTTAGTTGGCATGGCATATGCATTTTCTATTGAACTTTGAAGTTTTTCCCCTTCTCGTTGGAACTTTTCTTCAAGAGCACTTCACTAAAAGGGTCATGGATTTCTTTCTGTGTTATGTGTAGGGTCTGCATATTAGAGACCAAATACTGCAAAGGGGGTGCAAAGGTGTGGATTACACAGATTTGAGTAATTTATTTCCAGTCCAGAAACACAAAAGAAGTGTGCAATTTTATGGTATAGTGATTGCTGGCAGCACCATATGAAAGCAGAAGACAATAGGTACAGAAGCACAGACACAACTGTGGACCTACTAAACACAAATGCAGCTGTATAAACCCATAGATTAGAAGCAAAGCTCCCACACTGTAGATATGGTGCAAGGTGCTGAGATTTGTATACATTTGCCCTAGGTAAGTAATAGCAACTAAACAGTTTGTAAAGCTTGGAACTAGGATACTAAATGGGAAAAGCTAAATAATGTCTACATTACCCCATTCTGTAGCCATTTAAGGGAAATTCTTAACATTGTTTGTAACTTGTATGATTCAAAAGTGCCAGATCTTAGCCTGAGTCTTGAAGTATAATGAATATTTGTGTCTGCTTTGCAAGACTGAGTTGGTATATATCCACACAGGCACAGAACAGTTTGCCCCAAGGTCACCTTTCTTTGTTAGCAGTAAGATAAAAGTATATTAGTAGTTTGTTATTTGCTGCGCTTTGTTATACTGAATGTAACTGCACAGTGTGAAGACACTTCAGCTTAAATGAGTAATATCTGGAGGACAGGTTAGGTGCAATCATTATTCAAATGATTGATGTATGTACTGTTGCTATGAGGTAAGTCAGAACAGCAGTGAAATGATGCCACTCCATTCCCTATTGCAATATTACTAGCTTATCTTTGTTTTATGTAACATAGGCAATTTATTTCTCAAGGACAAGAGGCACTTTATTTGTAGATAAAACAATGAAATATAAAGTTGTTTGCTAGCAACAACCTCTTAATTAGTTACAGATCTCTTTAATGTAGAATTATTTTGACTTTTACTAATGCAGAGATTGTGCATTTTACTGATACTGGTGGATTGTAGATGTTTGAGCAGACTTTTATGTTGGAAATATTCTGAATTGGGCAGTTTTGTCATTATTGGTTCATGCATTTTGTTTCTCTGCTTACTGGAAAAATGTTCAAACAATAAATTTAAAATGTGCTCTAACAAGTGTGCTGTATTATACAAGGAATATAATTTAAAGTCAGGAAGGAGTATCAACGAACACGTGTATGTTTCTTGTTTTGTGTGCAAAGGGGCCTATGATTTGAAAACAGCACAAAATTAATCTTTATCTGCCACTGGCCAGATGCTGCATTTTTCTTTGGATGTCTGTTTCAAGTCTGTTAAAATTAATGTGAGTTTCAAGGGCAGAGAAGTTTTAATGCTAAGTCTATTTTCAATGTGAGACTGTATTGCTTTGTTTAGCAGACGTCTATTAGTGTTTGTGCTATAAAATGTAAAATAAAATCCAAGTAATCGTTTTAGAAGTAAAGCAGTATGTACATTAGTGTTTATGGTAAATGGAGCGACATAGCCAGGTAATGGTACACTGGAATGGTGACAGGGGGGCTCTGGGGCCATATTTGGTTGTCTCTTCTTCAGTTTGCACCTGAATGTTGGTATCCCACAATTCCATTGGTGTGGGTGGGGTTACAAAATTATGTACGCAAATTTTATGTTAATAAGTGTACAGATTTGTACCTATTTTTGCCAGGCCTTGTCCAGATTTTTGATGTTTCCAGGTTGAGAGGTATGCCTTAGGGGTATGCATGCCCAATGGGACCCTGACATTATCACAAATATCACTGAATAAGGGATCTTACCTTAGGGGTATGCACACCCAATGGGACCAAGAACATATCCCAAATGTCACTGAATGAGGGTACTTACATTATGGGTATGCACTCCCAGTGGGACTGCGACATAATCCCAAATGTCACCTAATAAGGGTTCTTACCTTAGGGGTATACACTCCCAATGGGTCCATGATATTACCCCAAATGTCACCGAATAAGGGTTCTTACCTTAGGGGTATGCACTCCCAAAGGGACTGTGACATTTCCCCAGTTGTCACCAATTAAGTGTTCTTATTTTTGGGTTATGCACTCCCAGTGTGACTATGATATTATCCCTAATATCACCGAATTAGGGTTCTTACCTTACGGGTATACACTACCAATGGGTCCGTGACATTATCCCAAATATCATTGAATAAGGGTTCTTACCTTAGGGGTATGCACTCGTAATGGGACCGTGACATTATCCCAAATGTCGTTGAATAAGGGTTCTTACCTTAGGGGTATGCACTCCCAATGGGACCGTAACATTATCCCAAATGTCACTGAATAAGGGCTCTTTCCCTGGGGGTATGCACTCCCAATGGGACCATGACATTATCCCAAATGTCACTAAATAAGGATTCTTACCTTAGGGGTATGCACTCCCAATGAGACCATGAC